>NC_089790.1:10355000-10370000 GCF_040412425.1 Macrobrachium rosenbergii
TTTCGTATTCGTTTGGTCTGCATATTTAATTGAGAAAGTAAGACAGATGACAGAAGGACTCACAGGAAGAGAACTGTGTCGGTTTAGACGAGGAAGAAGGTATATGGATCAGGTGAATTTTATTGATCAGTAATACGAGAGGTTTAGTTTTTTGCAAGTAAAGGGGAAATATGTGCACGGAATCTATTGACCGGAAAAGCTTATGGTAGAATCGATTGAAAGGTATTGCGGAGGGTGTTGGGGATCTATATCATGGTAGGTAAGTTGTTGAGAGTGATTAAACGTTTTTATGACGGAATTGTTAAAATATCTAGACTGGATAATGGCTGTCTCGGTGAAAGCCAGTTTTAGAGTAGAGTGTGATATGTTTCTGTTCTGGGAAAAGCCAGTTTTAGAGTGTGATATGTTTCTGTTCATAAACGAGTAGATTATGTAGGTGCAGAGTTGCGGGATAAGAAGTTGAGTCATGAATTGCATGTGGAATGATTGTTTAAGGTACAGCACTGACTGAGGATAGTGACGGAAAACTAGAGAACGTACTGAAAGTATTTCCAACCAACATGAAGCAGTGTAATATGCAACGCGAACACTAAGTGGTTGATTTTTTTAGTTGTTTTAAATAATTACAAAGGAATGGTGGTAGGAATAGTGAATAGTGGAACAAGGAAGGTAGCAGCACGTGTGCAAAGATTGGGAAGAGCCTTGGAGTGTCTATATGGAAGCCATGGTAGGAATAAAGAAAGGAATCACTGAACCATCTTCTCATTATCAGTGTGAAATGTGGATGCTGAATGCGAATGAATGATTGATGATTGAAATTGTTGGGATGCATTGCTTTCATAGTATGATGAGAGAATGGCTCATAGTGTTTTGAGATGGTTTGGTCATGTGGAGAGAATAACAGACAGTGCTTTGGTGAAAATGGTACATAATTCGGATGAATTATCAGGATGGAGGAGAGGAAGATCTAAAAAGTACTAGATGGATGGGATGGAAGATGTGTTGAGAAGCCATGACCTAAATATCCAAGAAGCAGAAGTGCATGTATGATCCTTTTCTGTAGGTCTGTGAAGCGGCTCAATTTGTGTTTATATATTAATTTTTTATTTTTACACAACGGGTTATTCCAAGATTCAGCAGTTAAAGTATGAATGTTTCAGGGACTGTGAGGTTATTTTTTCCACTGAAGCCACTATCTGGTTTGGGAAACTGCCCATTATTCTGTGTGTGTGCGTATATATATATATATATATATATATATATATATATATATATATATATATATATATATATATATATATGTGTGTGTGTGTGTATATATATATATATATATATATATATATAAATGTTATACATCACATATGGATTGATATGAAAATATGTATAGAGGGTAAACGGAATATAGGGAAAATATTTAAATAAATATATATATAATTATGTCCAGATAAAGTGATGATGGATTGACTAAAGTATGTCGACAGAGGTAAACAAATGGGAGACAAAAAAATTGAAATAAAATTATTATGTCCAGATAAAGTGATGACGTTGATAAACTTATGTGTTACACACACACACACACACACATATATATATATATATATATATATATATATATATATATATATATATATATATATATATATATATATATATATATATATAGAGAGAGAGAGAGAGAGAGAGAGAGAGAGAGAGAGAGAGAGAGAGAGAGAGAGAGTCAGTTATAACAAATAGAAATAGAACCGCGTTGGTTGGACATTGGGGTGGACGGTACAAAGCCATGGAAATGTTTGGATCAAATAAAAGTTGCAATGGGTTCCGTCCCCCCCGAAGTCGGATTTTGCAAGATTTTGTTACTGAGGCGGAACATTTATACAGAGGGGGAGGAGGTTGCAGAACTGTCCTTTATCCATCACCCGGCGCAGGAAGAAAGAGGCCACATATATTTCTTTTTTCTCTCTCTGCTCAATATTTTTACCACCCCTCTCGCTTGCTTCGTTATCTTCTTCCTTTAACCTTTTCTTTATCTTTAGTTCTTGTTCCCATTAAATTTTGGTCTGAATTTCTACCAATAAAGTTTGTAGGATATTACTTCAAGAATTTCGATAAGGGTTATTTTTCTAGTTAATACGAATTTAGGTGGGTTTATTAATTTGGAGTTGATTACCTGTACTTTGAATGCCAGTCATGGTTAATTTCTTTCGGTTGTGATGAGATTTGAGTTCTTTGTAAATGGCAACCTGACTATTACTAACAATTAATGCAACCAACTTCACAGAAACATATATATACTCCATCAAAGGAAATTGATTTACATAGTAATTGTGATGATAGTAATTGTGACGATAGTAATTGTGACGCTAGTGTATGAATTGTGAAGGATCTGTTATCAGAGAGGACGATATTTCTTATAATTACATTTTAATTGGACATAACTCGAGCACTGATCTCGTGATAGCGATTCTTGTCTTGAATGGCCGTCGTAACATTACTTTTGTGTTTCGTGGAGAGAGCAACTTGTTATTTTCCCCTGTGGGTATTATAACTTCGCAGAGTTTCCGATTTTACGTCCCCGGTCATCGTTGCACCAACTGTCGTTATCCAGTGCATTCTTGTATTTTTCTCGAGGTCTTGATTTTTTTTTTTTTTTTTTTTATGCCATCTTGCCCAACCTCGGCTTATTTTATACCGCGAACCTTGCCCGCGGTTGTTAAAACTTTTCATTGTTTATGGAAGTTTTAAGAGGTAAAAGGAAAAAGGACTAATTCTTGTTTGGAATCTTTGTGCTTGGAGTCATTTTTGTCGTCGATCAGAGAATAGCTTGCAAAAACTTAAAATCACATTTTATATACATAATTTATATGCTGTATGTATTTGTTTATATATATGTATATGTCTTTACATATGTATATACATGTGTGTATATATGTATATATAAGAAATGTTGGAATGGTTGAAATGGCGGTTTATCTTAGGTTGTACCCTGAATTATCAAACGCCGAAACAGGAGTCAGAATGGATATTCTTTGCTTTTTAGGAATTAGGTCTCAAATGTGAGGAAATGTGAGAGGTGCTTGTAATAGAGGGAAACTCCTACATCCAAATGGTTTTATTGACACATTTGGCTCTATGAGTTCCCCCTCTTTCTCAAGCAACTCTAACATTCCCTCACATTCGACTCCTAGCTGCCGGTGTCACATTTAATATCAGATTAGATGGCGTAACCGTCTACAGTTACACCGTCTTTTACTCTCTTCACAATGACAGAAGGCAGTCACTTTCGCTCGGGGAAAATTGTAGGTTTCCGTCCCAGCTCGGGAAAATCCTGCTTTATGTACACACCCAAAAAATCTGTGACGTCTAAATACAAGAAAACACCTCATTGCTTAGCTAATGTTGTCCGCACACAATTTCTGACGTGCTGCCCAAAGGTACGATTTATTAATTCCGTTTCAAAACTTACCGTACTAACTAATTTCCCTAATCAAGTTTATCCAGCATTCAAACGTCGACATCTTGTGACAAAATGATAAAAGGAATAATTGTAAAATGACGACGTTGCTTTTGTAAATTCCCCAAAAACTCGCGTACCGCACAAAATATAGGGTTCTTACTTTTTCGGTTTACCTATCCTACATTGTTTGATCTAAAGGTTTCTCAGCGACAGTGAGAGCTGGGAGAAATCAGATGATGAAGTGCAATAGCCACTGCATAAAGTAATTCTCAAGAGTAACGGAAAAGGATGGATGGCAACGAGCAAAATGGGTAGTATAGTAATGCATATACTATGATACAACTATAGTGAGACATTTACAGTTTCACAGGACATCAAATCTCTCTTATCAGCATTAAACATTTCCAAATTTTCTTTTCCATCGTTTTGGCGAGACAAAAATGACGGCGTCATTCGATGACCAGGAGACAAAGAGAGAATAAAGCACACTCTCGTTGCGTAATAATCATATGTTAGTAATAATTAATAATTATATGGAAACTTAATAAAGTCATGTAATTGTGTGCCGAAAAAGATTGATGGCGTATTATTATGTCAAATATTTTCCACGTTTCGAAAATGAAGTAAATATGGTCCGGAACCACATTACAGCCTGACAGCTTCTCTAATTATTTGTATATTAAGTTATACCGCCAGATATCTAGACTTTTCACCCAGGCTGATCTTCTTTCGGGTTCTTCTCCCAGCTTCCCTTGGGCCACGAGAGAATTCCTGATAAGATTAATGGAATAGAAGAAATGGAAATGAAGTCATTAGACGAATCCAGTCCCAATTATGGTCCGGTAAATACTTTAGGGAACTGAGGGGGACTCGGTAGTTAAGGAAGATATTGTTGGGAAAATATGTGAGGAGGTTGGAGGCTACATGGAATCACTCTTAGACGGGAGAATATGGTTTTTTTTTTTTTTTGCGAGTTTTTGGTTAATATTAGGAAATGATGAGATTTCGTTTAATATTTGGAGTTGGTCCTGTAACTTATGAGGGTTTCTGGTAGGTATTAATTGAAGTTGGGGGTGTTACACTGTAAGAGACCGCTTTATTTCAAGTTCAGAAATGTTCCCATCAGTTTTGTAGTTTTCCTTTTGACTAAGAAATGTTTATCTTACATTAAAAGTATGCCACAGATAATCGTTGCGCATTAGCTTCTAATTTTCTATTGTACAAATATGTTTTAAATTGGGGATTTTGTATATTTGTTACGTTCATTTTTAAATAATGCCCTCATTTTCATTTCTGTGTGTGCAGATCTCATTATATATATTATATATATATATATATATATATATATATAGATAGATAGATAGATAGATAGATATCATTATATATAAATATATATATATATGCATATAAATATGTGTGTGTAATTGTAATAGCCACAATGCCGTCGAATCAAAACGAAGAAGAACCAAATAAAGAAATTCTGATGCCTGGGCGAGATTCGAACCCACATCCGGAATTGAATGATAATGAGGAGAATCTCTCTCTCTCTCTCTCTCTCTCTCTCTCTCTCTCTCTCTCTCTCTCTCTCTCTCTCTCTCTCTCTCTCTCACACACACACACATATATATACATATGATTAAATTTTATTATAAATGTAAATATTGGAAAAACTCACTGTTTAAAATTGTTCCTTTGTAGATTTTCTTATCTCTCTCTCTCTCTCTCTCTCTCTCTCTCTCTCTCTCTCTCTCTCTCTCTCTCTCACGCATATATATACATATGATTAAATTTATATTATAAGTGTAAGTATTGGAAAAAGTTACTGTTTAAACTTTTCGTTCCTTTGTAGATTTTCATAAAATTGTAATTGATTCTAAACTCACCTGAGCTTTACCTTTGTTACAGGTATTTGGCGTGATCTGGCAGTTTTAACGACCTTGGAACTAAGCTTACTTTGGCCTTCAGTGAGTAATAACATGACGAAGACATTATGTTTTAGGAATATTTAGTGAAAAGAGGTGCAAAGACTAAAAAATTTCATGCTGGTTCATATTAGTGTGTAATTATATATATATATATATATATATATATATATATATATATATATATATATATATATATATATATATATATATATATCAGCCTGTATACATACACATATACACACACACTCTCCTACCCGCACACGCATTACTTATATGTGTATATATATGCATATATATGTATACATATCAGTATATATTGTAGGCCAGTGGTTCTAGCGTCACGTCATCAGGAAGTGTCATTAAATCGATCCCACGGGGTGGGAAATATCCAATAAGCCAAGATGTACACTTGGTTGTGGAGTGTTGGGAGACTGGTGGGTGTTAAACGGAGTGAAGGAAATTGGGCTATCAACCTCATCCAGTGTAATTATTGAGACCTGATAGAGTGATATCTGTTAAAGCCATAGTTTATTACACATATATGTGTGTGCACACACACACATATATATATATGTGTGTGTTTTAAATATATATATATATATATATATATATATATATATATATATATATATATATATATATATATAATATATATATATATATGTATATATATATATATATATATATATATATATATATATATATATATATATATATATATATATATATAAAAGGAAGTAAACTGAAGGAAGTAAACTGTATATCTTATCTGTTTTTGAATCGTGGGGCAAAGGAATGAGAAAAGATCTTAACACCAAATGCAGAAAAGGCACTAAATGGAGAAGACTTGAGTTATAAATTACTGCTAGTGAGATATAAATCAGTGCAACATGAGTATTGTAACGTCCTCTGCACAGATTAGTAGTGAACTCTCACTAGAAATAAGCGATGTATATTATGTAGAACTGCAAAACGTTACGCTTGAAGTGACAGAAAGAGATATGAGAATTGTTGGTAATATGATTGCTTTCAAGATAATAAGGGCAATGGAGATATGGGGTATGTTATGGGCAAGAAAGACGCGGGAGAGACTGCAAACGAATATGAGATACTATTCATTAGCCTTTGTGCTGGAAATAATTTGGCAATTGGAGGTACTCTTTTTCCAACAAAATGACATCAATAAATACACATGGACATCTGTAAGCGGCAGTCATAGAAGCCAGGTAGATCACATAGCCATAATCGAGAAAAAAAAAAAGCATTGAGGGCCAGATGTCGATATTGATATACAACCTGTCATTGCCACATGGAAGCTGAAATTAAAAACACCCAACGAAGAATGTAACTTAGTATGTAGCGTCCTAGAAAAGCTCCTTGAAGATGAACATAAAGAGGTTGTTGTAATTGAGTGTCGAAATACAGTTGCAGTTCTAAAAACCGTATTGCAAGAGGAGCAATCAATGAGGATTGGTTTGACACCAGTATATCAGTCTGCTGAAAGAGAAATGCAGGGATATTGGGAAACAAGACGTAAGAGAAATACAGGGATATTGGGAAACAAGACGTGTAAGCCTTGGATATTGGATGATGCTGGAGTTACAATAAAGAACCGACAAAAGCAAAAGGTACACGTGGACAACATTCAAGTGAGGACGAACGCAGAGTAGATTGTCAACCACTCAAGTCTAGACGGTAGAGTTAAACGAAGATCAAAGAGAGATAGGGGAGAGTATTTGGATAAACAGGCTGACGATGTTGACGAAGCCATGTATTCAGCGAGTGGCATTGGTATTAGGGTAGCCCTTTGAATTATTAATGACATATCCTTGGGTGAAAAGAAAAGAAGGAAAATGCCTGTCAGAAGGAGGTGAGTGCCAGTAATAGCGTCAGAAGAAAAACAGCTCTTGAATGGAACATTTTTTTAAAGTCCTGAATGAGAGATATGAGGGGGATAATTTGATTGATGTACCAGAACCTGAAGAAGACCTGAAAGTGCTATGGAGTGAATTCAGTTTTTCAAGTGGAGACAATAACAAAGAAACGTAGGAAATTGAAAACACCTTGTTACGATGGCATTACTGCAGAGATGATTTTAGCTGAAACGCCGGGTGGAGAAAGGATTAATGAGGTTGAATCTTTCAAATATTCAGAAGCAGTAATATCTAATTTAGGTTCTCTTGAGTTGAGAAAGACCAATAAGAAAAGTTAAATCAGACAGTGGCCAGGCTAAATAATATGGTGAAACCAGACAGATTGGGATTGCCACAGATTGGAATTGCTCAAGAAACTATGATTATACATAAATACACTGCGATCTGTATTGTCATACAGAAATGAATCAATAAACAAACTATTATGTAAAAGATTTTGTGATTTCAGAAAAAAAGCTTTTGTAAAAATATCAGGAGTCAGGTGGCAGGATGAAGGTAGAAATGATAACTTCCATATTATGTTCCTTACTTTTATTTTCAACAAGTCCAAGTCTATGATCAGGCAAAATATGCATAAATTTTTTGTGGTTGTATGTTTAACTTCATCCTGCAAATTTGGGCATTGCCATGAGTATAAAAATCGTGGAGCGCGCAGAACTGAAAAGGAAGGAAATACATTAACGCTTTTATCCTCGCTCGATTTGTGTAACGTCAGTCTTTTGTAACGTTACACAATTTTCTGTCGTGCTTAAAAATAAACTTTGGAAATTGGTCCGGCGCCCTTGAAACAAATAGAGTTATTCGCCAACAGCCGTTCGAGTTACAGTGCAAATGTTTAACCTCTCAACGGTTCCCGTAAATGAAGGTCGAATTCTTGTGTGCCATTTTTGCTTTTGCGTTTTGATAAAAATATCTTGAGTTCCGGTGTGCGTTCGTATGTGTCTGGTTTACCAGTTTGTCTGTGTCAGTGCGAACTTGCTTTCGAGTATTTTTTGTGAAATTCTGATTTAATGGTTTAATTGTTAAAGCACACGCGCAATATATGTACTCATATACGTATATATGTACACGTATAAACACATATATATTCCCACGTATACACACATTATATATATATATATATATATATATATATATATATATATATATATATATATATATATATATATATATATATATATATATATGACTATTTATCACATCACCGTGATTCATATACAATCAGAAAGCTACAAACGTCCTTTAATATCCAATCGCTCTACGAAATAATATATTTTCATATATGTTACCGAAGGGGAATTTTTAGTTGATAATAAGTCCAGTCCCGTGGGTCGAACCAGCGACGGACGAGGAATCAGGACTACAGGGACGCACTAACGCAGTTGGCCCAAGGAGCGAATTGGATATTGCTTTCTGATTATATATATATATATATATATATATATATATATATATATATATAAATATATATTTTATATATTGAATGGCATAAAAGTCAGTTTCAAAACTCGTCCACAGAAAAGACTGACTAGTTATTGGTTACCTTAATAATCTTAATACAGTTTTTGTTTGTCAGCTGTAGATAACAACATCTTGGGCACCTTCGTTTTTACTATGCCAATTTCTCCATAATTTTACTGCTGCAAAGGACTCGGAGAACTGGCGTATTTTTCCTTGCTCTGATGTGAATTTGACTTACGTTAATCGCATATGGTCCTGCTACGATCAGTTTGAATTTCCATCCCGTTCAGACAAGGCTTTTGACATCTCGGCCCTGTGTAAGACTTTCTGTTCAGATTATAAATAACAAAAGTATAAAAATTATTATTGAATTACGACTGATAATGAAGAACTTAGAAGAAAAAGCACCCCCTGAAACCAAATGTATAAAACACCCAATATTGTAATCACTTATCGTATGACCTTACCCCCACGGTACAAAGTAACTATAGAAACTTTGAGTGATTGATTGATTCAAATGATCCAGTAGGGAGTTCAGCAGTAAGAGCCACTGTTAATAACATAAAAACAAGTAACAAATGCGCAATGCGCCGAAGTTTCTTCGGCGCAATAGTTTTTCTGTACAGCGTATAATGCTGTATGAGTCGTGGCCCACGAAACTTTCCGCCGCGGCCTGGTGGTGGCCTGTCCTATAGCATTGCCAGACGCACGATCATGGCTAACTTTAACCTTAAATAAAATAAAAACTACTCAGGCTAGAGGGCTGCAATTTGGTATGTTTGATGATTGGAGGGTGGATGATCAAAATACCAGTTTGCAGCCCTCTAGCCTCAGCAGTTTTTAAGATCTGAGGGCGGACAGAAAAAGTGCGGACGGACTGACAAAGCCATCTCAATAGTTTTCTATTGTAGAAAACTAAAAAATTATGGCAAATGGTCTGAACAATTTTCTCGAAATTGAAATGTTATAGACAAGGGAGTGAAAGTTATATATGGAAAATGTTTATTCAGAGATTGCAAACTTCTTTCAGTTATATAAGTGTTAAAATATAGTAACCCAGTTACTCTGCATCACTGATGTTTTCTTTAGCGAATACTATGACGTTACCATAAGCAGCTAACGATTGAAAGCTGTGAATGAACTGTACACTAGTTTGTGAAATGAATCAAAAAAGACATCAGACAGTACACAGTTTTGCGTTAGAGTAGCTTTGGAACGTTACTTATATGTGAAATGAAGAAAGATATAGAAAAATATCCACACTAATTATTTGAAATCAACAGGACTGAAAAACATTTGACAGTTGCTTTCTGCCCGTAAACCACGTTGGAGTCAGTGTTGCAGGTTGCTTAAAGTTTGGGAAATGGGAACCCAGTGTAACGTTTATAAATTTCAAGAAATTTAATCAGCATTCTCTCTCTCTCTCTCTCTCTCTCTCTTTCTTTTCTTCTCTCTCTCTCTCTCTCTCTCTCTCTCATGATAAATTGCGGTAAATATTGTACACAATCTTATTTTATATGACAGGATTTTCTCTGGCCATCTCTAATGGCTCCTAATCATGTAAACGAAGCTTAAAATCTCTCTCTCTCTCTCTCTCTCTCTCTCTCTCTCTCTCTCTCTCTCTCTCTCTCTCTCTCTCTCTCTCTCTCTCTGATAAATTACATTAAATAATGTACACTAGTTTATTTAATAGGATTTTCTTGGGCCATCATCAACGGCTTCTAATCATGTGAATGAAACTTAAAATCCTCTCTCTCTCTCTCTCTCTCTCTCTCTCTCTCTCTCTCATGATAAATTACATTAAATAATGTACGCTAGTTTATTTGATAGGATTTTCTTGGGCCATCACCAAGGGCTCCTAATCATGTGAACGAAACTCTCTCTCTCTCTCTCTCTCTCTCTCTCTCTCTCTCTCTCTCTCTCTCTCTCTCTCTCTCTCTCTCTCTCTCTCAGCCAGTGTTTTGCAGCTAAGTCGGAGAGGTTAGAACCCTTCTTAACTCTCTTTAGGTGTTTACCGTTTTATAAAATGATTAAGGTTGAATAGAGAGGACAAGGGGCAAGGAGGGAGGCAGCTTGGGGGAAGGGGAGGGGGAGGAGGAGGAAAAAAATAGGACAGCAGGAGGGGGGAGGGGTGGATAGAAGGAAAATGAAAGTGGAAATAAAAGAGAAGTGGAAATTGAGAGGTAAAATAGGAAACAAAAGGTTAAGGGGTATGGGGTGGGATAGCAATTAGACGAAAAATCGAATTAAGATGAAAAGTGGTAATAAGCAATAGCATGATAAAGGGAATTAAGAGACCAATGTTAAGGAAGAAGGAGGGAAATACGAGCAACAAAAGGAGGATGAGAGTTAAGGGTACGGGGTGAAAATGATATAGGAAGGGATGATACGAATAGAGGAGGGAAGGAGGAGGATAAAAGTGACAAAGATAGAAAAGAGGGGTTTAAGAAAGAGTTGGAATTTAAAAAGAATAATAATAATAGGTTGCATGAGAAAAACGTGGAATTCAAAAAGGAAATGGGGACAGTTAAAGAAAGGAAATTATAAATAAGAGAAAAGGGGTATTCAAGAAAAAATGGAATTGGAAAAAATAAGGAAATTAAGAGGGAACAAAGTGAAATGGTATTCGGGTGTTGCCCTGGGATAAGGGGGGGGGGTTGGCGTCGTGGGGGTAGAGTGGTGGGGTCGATCTCCTTAAGCCGTGGTATTGGAAAAATAAATTGGGTTTTATAATAGAACTGGAGGAGCCAAAGGCTAAATTCAGTTTTGTCCCCCTAAGGGAGTTTAGTCTAGCGAGATCATCTTCACAGCCCTGTGTACTCCGTGTCCATTACTTCATTCCTTTTGCTTCATTAAAGTTGCTTCGTTCACCGTTACTTCATTTCTTTTGCTTCATTAAAGTTGCTTCTTTCACCATTGCTTCATTTCGTTTGCTTCATTAAAGTTGCTTCTTTCACCGTTACTTCATGTCTTTTGCTTCATTAAAGGTGCTTCTTTCACCGTTACTTCATTTCCTTTGCTTCATTAAAGTTGCATCTTTCACCGTTACTTCATTTCTTTTGCTTCATTAAAGTTGCATCTTTCACCGTTACTTCATTTCTTTTGCTTCATTAAAGTTGCATCGTTCACCATTGCTTCATTTCTGTTGCTTCATTAAAGTTGCTTCGTTCACCGTTCCTTCATTTCTTTTGCTTCATTAAAGTTGCTTCGTTCACCATTGCTTCATTAAAGTTGCTTCTTTCCCCATTACTTCATCTCTTTTGCTTCATTGAAGTTGCTTCTTTCACTACATTTGTGTTGCTTCATTGTAGCATATCATTCTTGCTAGTTGATTTTATTCCTTTGGTTTCAGTTTCTTTATTATCGCGTTGATAGTTTTGGATTGTCATTTTCTTTACTGACCTTTCTTATTCCTCCAAGTTTATATTTTAAAATGCAAGAAAATTATACTGTGAGTCGTTAAACGTTTAAGAGTAATATTTTTGGCGATTATTGTCTTGTTTCTGGTAATTTTAGCCAATGGTTTAACGTTCCTGTATTCTCGTGAATCTTGTGAAATATGTAAACGCACTGTGTTTGGTATTAAAAATCGTTTTTATTTCCTGTAACCTTTTACAATATAGCGGAGATATTTGTGAAGCAGTATCAAATATGAGAAAATCTTTTCCAATTTGGTAGAAACAGAATTAAATGTTTTGGTTTGGATTGTCTGTAAAATTTCACGTGCTCTCTCGAACTTCTGAAAAAGGAATTTCTTTTCTGAATTTTTGGTACATATATATTTGAAATATCTCAGATCTTTTAATCTGGTCTTTTGAGCTTTATTCTTCACACGAATATATGTATATATATATATTTTTTCGAATCTCTTTCATACCTAACATAAATATTATTTCAGGTGTGCATTTGCACCAGTTGTTTTAGATACAACTGCCATTGTCGTCCATATGCGGAAAGTGTCTTCGTATATGCAATCCTTTTGATCTGTTTAATCCTGATCTCTGTTTTAATTATTCATTTCTCTTTTAAAGGCGTGTTTACATTGTCGTCTGGTATCAAAAGCCAAATTCATTTACTCTAAAGAATAGTGGCGCTGTGTACCGCACCCTGTATTCTTCTTCTTCTTCTTCTTCTTCTTCTTCTTCTTTTAACGTGCTTTTTTCCCATTTTTGTATGGGGTAAGCACGATGCCTTCTTTGAAGGACTTTGATTTGGCTTTGGGGTAGACCGTAGTCTCGATCGGCTGCCCTGCCTGACGTCGCTTCGACCCTGGTAGCGTATACATGTATTGTACCAGTCACCATCCCTTTCTCCCAGCAGCGAGGAGACGTTGAATGGTTAGGTCGACAGTTTGAGACGTGTGAGGTGTCTGTTATGTTTTTAGGAGATGTTGGAGTGGCTTTGTTTGTGTTACTTAAGATTAATTCTCAGTTTTAAAACTGAAATGGTTTAATTTCACTCTCCGATGCCCATCCATTGGTGATACTTGTTTATGGTTTTTTTGCTCTCAGAGCGAAGGACTTTTTCATCCCAACTTCAACCCCGAAGGGGAATAGTGCTGTCAGTGCACCTCATTCGATGCACTTTAGGCATTACTTAAAGGTTCTTTGCAGCGTCCCTTCATCCCCTAGCTGCAACCCCTTTCAGTCCTTTTACTGTACCTCCATTCACAATTATTCTTCCATCTTACTTTCCACCCTCTCCTAACAATTGTTTCATAATGCATCTGCGAGGTTTTCCTCTTGTCACACCTTTTAAACCTATTACTCTAAATTTCCTCTCAGCGCTGAATAACCTCATAGGTCCCAGCGCTTGACCTTCGGCCTACGTTGTATATTCTGTATCTCAACTTCAAGTTCAACCTAGAATGGTAACGAGTTAGAAATAGAAATATCTTTTGATAATTCTGGAACCGTTGTCACGTATAGAAGCAGCTGTGATCTTTATATTTAATTTTTTTGTTGTGGGTGTGCTTTTCATAGATTTATAACTAGGTTCATAGCCACACGACTGCCTCGGGTAGAATTTTGTACTACCTACCAGTATAAAACCTTGCTATTTTATCATTCGTCTGGAAAGAAAAGCGCTGTCTGCAAACTGTTGCTTGTCTCCCATGCAAAGCACTGACACATAATACGTGAGAATGAAACTCGCGATTATTAAAATATGCATACCATCGAATTTATTGAAGCCATCTTGTTTTACGTGACCCAAAACAATCTTCAAACTCTTTATCAAAGCGTATCAAAATAAAATAACAATAGAGATAAGTCTGAATGCTACAAAGTATCGCGTACGTTTTAACAAAAAAAAAAAAAAACAACAAACAAGCAAGAAAAATTGTGGACCCATCGTTAACATGTGCTCGGGAGGTGCTCGGAGAGATATAGCAGTTTTCGGGAACCTGTGGCATTCCTGACATAGCTGTACTAACACCGGAATTGGATAAGTTTGGTCTTCCGCGGATACGTGCTCACACTCGAGTATGTTGTAATCTGTGAACTTGCATCCAAGAAGAAGTAGTAATTTTTCGGGGGGTTAGTGGAACATTGATCCATTAGAGTTTTTTTTTTTTTTTTTCCTCGCTAATGAAATACAGCGCTCAGGACTCTGAAAGGCCTATGAAACTATTATCAAGATATCCATGCCCCGTAAGGGGGGGGGGGGGGTTAGTGCTGTTAGTACTCCTCTAGCGGTGCGCTGTAGGCATTACTTAAGGTTCTTTGTAGCGTCCTTTCTTGCCTTTTTATTGTACCTCCATTCATATTCTATTTCTTCCATCGTAATTTCCGGCCTCTTCTAAAGTTACACCTTTCGAACCTTTCTATTCTCAACTTTCCCTTCAGCGCTGAATGACCTCTTAGTTCCCAGCGCTTGGCCTTTGTCCAAAGTTCTATATTCTATTATAAAATATTCGTGTGATATTCGTCATTAACTCTACAGCAGAAAGGAATTGGAGTCTACATAACTGTGTTCTCCTCTTTGTTCCTGAAGCCAGACTTTCCCCTCGGCCATTTCTCTCGGAAGTTGGGGGTAGGGGTGGGGTTGGGGGTGGTTATGGTTCAGAACCGTCGGACATATTAGGCGTTAGGAGGCAGCGACCCAATATATCAGAATTATGCCGAGAGAGTAATGTCCTCTCAACACCAAACCGTCCACCATAGTTTTCAGAGGAAAACTTATTTTTTTTTTTTTTATTAATCTAGATACTTTTATTACGTTAACC
>NC_089790.1:10377500-10415000 GCF_040412425.1 Macrobrachium rosenbergii
ACCTCTAATGATGCGTTTCTTGTTATATGCAGCAAAAGATTTTTAATATAATCCCTTTGTCGTCAGCAGATGATCAAGTTTCTTTCAAGTGAAACTTGTCATACACGATAAATCTTGGAATATTCTGTCTAGTGTTGCCTGTTATCCGATATGCACAACAAAGGAAAACCATTTTCGTAAGATTAGCTCTCTCTCTCTCTCTCTCTCTCTCTCTCTCTCTCTCTCTCTCTCTCTCTCTCTCTCTCTCTCTCTCTCTCTCTCTCCAGCACTGTCAATTTCTTTCATAGCAGTATATCCTGTAAGCTTTTCTAATGAGGTGGAGTATTTATTCATATGTAAGCCTTGCTTTAAGTTTTTTACTAGACCAATTTTATTTTATTTTCATATGAATACAGTTAATTTATCAACGGTTGCTGATAATGGTTTTACGTGTTCAAAGAACGAGTGTCTGTAAACGTTGTCTCATAGTATTAAAACGACCGGCCAGTAATGCAAATTTCCCTTATTCTTCTTCTACTCTCTTACTTTCTCCCCAACAGAATCCTGAAATCACCTCTCTCATCTTATCTTATATTAGTGTAACACGATGCCTTATAATTGTCATTCGTGATGTATTTTCTCAGTATATACGTTGTTTTATTTGAATAAGAAAATTAATGCACTGAAAACAGCAAGTTTTGTAAGTTCCTTATCTACTAATAACGTTTAATCTGTATTTTGAAGCAATGTTAGTAGAACATAATGTCATTATGTCAGACGAATTTACGTATATATAAACAATGTTCAGATTTTCTTCATTAGCCTTATTTTAAAAGCATAATGTCATTATGTCAAACGAATTTATCTATATATAAACAATATTCACATTTTCTTCATTAGCCTTATTCTAAAAGTATAATGTCATTATGTCAAACGAATTTACCTATACAGTATATAAACAATGTTCAGATTTTCTTCATTAGCCTTATTTTAAAAGCATAATGTCATTATTTCAAACGAATTTACCTATATGTAAACAATGTTCAGATTTTCTTCATCAGCCTTATTTTAAAAGCATAATGTCATTATGTCAAACTAATTTACCTATATGTAAACAGTGTTCAGATTTTCTTCATTAGCCTTATTTCAAAAGCATAATGTCATTATGTCAAACGAATTTATCTATATATAAACAGTATTCACATTTTCTTCATTAGCATTATTTTAAAAGCATAATGCCATTATGTCAAACGAATTTATCTATATATAAACAATATTCAAATTGTCTTCATTAGCCTTATTTTAAAAGCATAATGTCATTATGTCAAACGAACATACCTATAGATAAACAATATTAAAATTTTCTTCATTACCCTTATTTTAACTGAGAAAGCTTAAAAAAACCGAAAATTATACAGTGTTGATGTTGCTATCCCACCCGGGGAATACTTCAAAGGTTGGAGAGTCTTTCTTAATGATGCTGACATAGTCATGGCAGCTACGTAGGTTTTTTTTAGGTCTCAATTGTTAGGTTTCATAGTGTCACGTTTGATTTAACAATCTCGGTGGATTTAGGGAGTCAGCCATTTTTTCTTGCTCAGTTTTTTTACTCGTCCTCTCAACTCGCATCTTAGGCCTAACGCTGGTATTTTATTTTATGCTAGTCATGTTGAATTAGTGTGCTCCATAGGAAGAGAAAAAGTAGTATTGTTATAGTAAAATCCTAAATTCGAAATATAAAGTTAGTATTAAGCTGTTTTTTTTTGAGTGTTACAGAATTTCTAGTCAGCCAGATTTTAATGAGAATATTTGCATATTTAAATGCAATTAATTTCATAATCTCCTTACTGACGTAATTTGTTTTTTTTTTATAAATGCGGGGATTTTAAAGTGAAGATTGTTTTAACAGTTATTTGTTTTTTTATATATTTTCAGTAGATCTCTCATGCATATTAAGTTAATGAAGTTTTCTTACATGGTTCCAGCCGAGATTTGTAGATTGAAATAATCTTACTGTGCTGCCAGCGTAGTCACTTATCAGTAAATGTTAATTTTTTTTTTTGTAAGAATTTGGTTAACTTATGATACTGTTGTTTAGCTTTTCTTTGTCTTTATTTGTGGTATGGCATCCAGTAGAAATCGTCCGTGTGATGCCTCTTTCATGAATCGAATACAGTATACGAATGGGGTGTTTATTGATGAGGAAGAATGAGAGAGGGGCTTAGGAAATACTGATTAGAAGGAATAGCAGTGTTGTGTGAAGACGAAGGCCTAATGTCCAGAAAAAGTGAGAGTGCTAATTGAGATGTGTGTGTGTGAATAGTATAGAGTGGCTGGAGGCTGAAGTAGTTTTTCACAAGTATATTGCAAAGATATATATATATATATATATATATATATATATATATATATATATATATATATATATATATATATATATATATATATATATATATATATATATATATATATATATATATATATATATATATACATACATACAAATAGACATATATTTACATATACATATATACACATATATATACATATATATATGTATACATACGTACATATATGTATGTGTGTATGTATATGTATATGTTTGCATGCATGTATGTATGGCCTTTACTGTAAGGCATTCTCAAGCAGGTTATATAAATAGAAAAAATATAACACAGAAGAGTCGGTTTAGCAAAATGCAAGTAAGATTAAAGACGCATAAAACTCTTTAACGCATTCAAGGGTCATTACATGTGTGGTTAATCTTCAGACGAAGTACAGGGCTAACCAAGGAAAGGCTAAAGACTTGAACAAGAATTATTCTCTAGTTTTTATTTCAAATCTTTTTCGAACATTTTGGTAGACTGGGGTAAAGAGTATATGGACCTGGGCTCAAATTATATTTTCGTTTGTTAACTATATTAATGCAGATTCTAAGAGGTTTTTAGGGACATTATTATTACATCTTGCTATTATGCTACTACAGGACCAGTCAGTTCCGTATGATTTTTTTTTATTGAGTAATACAAAAATAGCATTATTATATACTTTATTTTTTCTATTATTTTCTTTGCGGTTTAATTCAGGACACCCCAATTATAATGCATTCTCGTTATTTGATATTTCCACCGTGACGTGAAATATAATCTAGCAATGTCAGTAATTATATGTGGGTTAATTGTGGACAGGCAGTATATTAATATAGTGTATAATATTCCAAGTATTTCTATCACGTTTTATATGGTAATTATGGCTTGGTCTGTCAGCACTGTTAATTGAAATTACTGTTGCATTATAATTCACTGCATATACAGTATCATGACTGGGAAGTTAATGACAGAGCTATGGTAAAGAAACAAGTTGTATATGTTTGACTTCCACCTTCAGAATATCCGCTTTATGAAACAGGTGGTTTTTATTGATATGGTATAAAAACAGAAAATGTTAGAAAATTAGTATTTATAATTCTAAATGTTTGAATTATAAATTCCCGTCGATTTTCTTTGTGGAATTTATTATTTTTTATATTTTTTCTATGATTTAGATTAGAATTCTCCTCTGTGTAATGGACGAGTTTTCTTTTGTCATCCAGGATCACATGTTTGAAGTTTTGATATTATTATTATTATTTGAGCCAATTTCTCCTTTTCAGGATCATGATGAATTTTTTATCATATTTACGTTTTACTACTTATTCTTTCTTGCAGCGTTATATATTCATTCTCCCATTCTCATTTGTCGAGTGTTCTTCATCTTTCATGTTTGCTTTTCATTTATTATTTAGCCTCTGCCTTTCAGATTTGTTGATGACTGATTTCGTTGCTTGTTGATTTTTTTTTATTTTAATGTTGTTTTGTATTTTAGTGATCATTATTATTTAATATATTCGATAAGTTCATTAATGTTGCCCTGACTTAAATATTTCTTCTTTTTAAAAATTTGTGAAGCCGCGTTCATCCGAATTCTTTAGTACCCTGCATTTCATAGATTTCATACCGTTGATATGTTATTGTTTTGAATTTAATGCTCTCTCTCTCTCTCTCTCTCTCTCTCTCTCTCTCTCTCTCTCTCTCTCTCTCTCTCTCTCTCTCTCTCTCTCACACACACACAAACAAAATAATGTTATGGAATCGGCAGTAGTATTTTAAAACCTGTCAGACTGAATTTATGGAACTAATTGTAATACATTTAATCTTGAAACAAACCAAACTTTGGCTCAAGAAACCAACACCGCGAGATTCACAAAGCAAACCAAACTTTGTCTTAAGAAACCAACACCACGAGATTCACTTTTTTTTTTTTAAGTGCCTGCCAAAAGAATTTTTCAGTGCCAAGTAAAAAGATTATTTTTTATTTGTGCCAGGCAAAATAATTTTTTTTTTGCCAGGCAAAAGAAATATTTTTAGTGCAAGGTACAAGGATGGTTTTTTTGTGCCAGGCAAAATAAGTTTTTTTTTTTTTTTTTTTTTTTTTTTTTTTTTTTTGCCAGGCCATGAGATGTTTTTTTTTTTTTTTTTTTGCCAGGTCATTGGATGATTTTTTTTGGTGCCGGGCAAAATAAGTTTTTTGTGCCAGGCAAAAAGATTTTTTTTTATGCCGGGCAAAAAGTAATTTTTTTTCTTGCCAAGCAAAATAAATTTATTTTTTTTTAGCAAGCCAAAAGGATGATTTTTTGTGCCAGGCAAAGTAAGTTTTTTTGTGCTAGGCAAAAAGATTATTATTTTTTGTGCCGGGCAAAAAGATTTTTTCTTTTTTTTGTGTCAGACAAAATAAAATTATTTTTGTTAGCAAAAGGATGATTTCTTTGTGCCAGGCAAAATAATTTTTTCTAGCCAAGCAAAAGGATTTTTTTTTTTTTTTTTTGTGCCAGGCAGAAGGATGACAAAGTAGAGCCAATCAGGATGACGAATTTCACTGTATAGATTTAGCGATTAGCCCACATTATCGGTGGCCTGGCTATTAGGAAATTAGTGAGTGGGTTTGGTAGCAGAAAGCGTCGTTTCCAGTGGACGTTAGTGTCGGATGCTTTGACAGCCGCGTCCTCGGTTGCTTCGGCTCTTCACGTTATCAGAGCCTTAATTGTAATTGGAAATAAGTGCTGAAATATTACTGGCTTTTTTGCAGCGAGCCGTGGTCATATAACGTCGATGAATACTTAAGTCAGGTTGTTTAATTAAATGATTATTGGGAGTTTTATGGCGTCACGCTTAAATCAAGTAAAAGTTCTGCATTGATACTGACGGAAGGGCGAAATTTCCAAAGCGCAGTCTGTCACAGAAGAGAGAGAGAGAGAGAGAGAGAGAGAGAGAGAGAGAGAGAGAGAGAGAGAGAGAGAGAGAGAGAGAGAGAGAGAGAAAATACTTCAGACTAACAAAAACAAGCGACTTCATGTCAGCTTATCTTGATGTGAGTCACAGTGCAATAGTTAAATGATTATGGCATTATCAGAATTGCTTCTGCGTGCCTGAAGATATGTATACTTTATTATTATTATTATTATTATTATTATTATTATTATTATTATTATTATTATTATTATTATTATTTATTAACAGGGTTTTAATTATTTCTAAATTTGCAGATCATATGGATAATGGAAGAGAAAAATCACCTTTCAAAATATTTTACCATAGTAATGATATTGAGGCCTTCCGACAGCCCGGCCAACTCTCATTATCAGTCAGCAACTATAATAATGGAAATGGGGAGTGAAGTGGCCCTTGGGGAAGCGTCGTTAAGATTTTTTAATATTTAAAGGCCTGCGTGGTGTGACTAACTCACTTCTTATCTTTTGGGTTGTTGGCTATGATATCCCCATCGAAGGAGTAGTAGGATCATGTTTTTTTATGCTCTCTCTCTCTCTCTCTCTCTCTCTCTCTCTCTCTCTCTCTCTCTCTCTCTCTCTCTCTAGTTCAGTTCACGTCGTGGTTTCCGCACTTTACAATTGCCTGGCTAGAAATATCCTCTCCATTGATTGATCTATTTGTTTCTACCTAGTTGTTCCAGGGTTTATAGCTTTTTATGAAAGTGTTATTATTATTATTATTACCAGTCCAGTTAACCACACGGCTCATGTAGATGAGCCGACTACTATCACCATCCAGGAGATAATCCACTTTACAGCCTGTGAGTGGCATAAGAATGTGAGTCACATTGCCATTTTTAATCCATTTCATTATTAACTTCTATATCATTAAGATGAAAGATTAATGATGATTACTTTAGACAGTTTATTTCCCGTGAATTGTAGAAAATTTCCGATTGACTTTAATCTCCATTGAAGAAAACTTACGAATGTTTATTTGATAACTCACCGTTGATCTTTGTCCCACTGAATAGGGGATTATGAGGCAAATTGGAGAGGTTCGCGATAGAATTCATGCTGCAGACACGGCATTCATTACCTATAAATAATAAAGCATTCATTCATTGGTACGAGCGAGTTGACTTCTTCGCTCTCCAGTGGCCTTGGCGGAGGTATATTCCATACTAGTATTCTTGTCTTTAATGTTGCCTTGTCTCGATCTGTTAAGTACGTTCTCCAGATGTGTATATTTTCGTCGTTGCGTTTTAGCAGGACAGATCGCTCTCGTTTCTATAATTCTCTGTCATCTT
This sequence comes from Macrobrachium rosenbergii, assembly GCF_040412425.1. Taxonomy (NCBI): domain Eukaryota; kingdom Metazoa; phylum Arthropoda; class Malacostraca; order Decapoda; family Palaemonidae; genus Macrobrachium; species Macrobrachium rosenbergii. The sequence goes on from NC_089790.1 coordinate 10,384,095, forward strand.
TTTTTTCCTCTCTCTTAGAATCATGCATCTTTATCTATCTTCCTTTATCATTCTGTTCTGTGTTCGTTTTGGTGTCATACAGTGTCTCTGTATTTATTTTCCTAAACATTCTGTAATTATTGAAGACTTCCATCCCAATCTGCCTCACTGTCAGTCTGTTTATTTGCCTGTCTCTGTTCCACTGGAGTCATGTCGCTCGTAATGCAAACCTTCTCTCTCTCTCTCTCTCTCTCTCTCTCTCTCTCTCTCTCTCTCTCTCTCTCTCTCTCTCTCTCTCTCTCTCTAGCGCAGATAAACGCACAGACAGTCTGGAGTGGTATACCTTTTGAGGGATAGCGCCGAGGGAAATTTTCGTTGGGGGAAGTTAATGTTAAGAATATGGCAGTAGGGACACTTATGCTAATCGCGCCATTCTTTTTCCAGGTCGTAATATTCTGTTCCGCGGACCCAACTTTGGGATCCATAATGGATGGTAAATTCCCCAAGGAAAATTGTTCCGTTTATTTTTGCCATTATCTGTCGCGTGATTTGGACATGCCGTGCGCTTGTTTATTTCGTTTTTCGTGGATTCTTTTGGTTAAATTTTGTGAAAATTCTCTTGTGGTTTGGTGCCATTTTGGTCAAATTTTTAGAAAACTTCCATGTATATCTATTTGGAATCAGATATATTATCTATGATTTTTTTTTCAAGAGCTCTAGATAAATAATAGGTTTGATTTTGATCGAGCTGACTGTGTTATATATGTTCAAAAAGAGTTTGAGATAATTCACGTATCAATGAATATTAACGTATTTGAGACTAAGTTGTTTTTCCTCCTGACGTAACTTTTACAAGATCTAGTTTCCCTTATTCATTACTGTGTTGGACAGCTGTTTGAAGTGACTTCTCGGTGGGAGGAAGGATTGAATTTGTGACAAGCTAAAATGTTTTATAATTAATCATTTAATGGAACAGTGATTATTATTATTATTATTATTATTATTATTATTATTATTATTATTATTATTATTATTATTATTATTATTATTATTTAGAAGATGAACCCTCTTCATATGGAACAAGCTCATAGGGGCCATTGACTTGAATTCAAGCTTCCAGAGTATGGTGTTCAGTTGAAAGGATTAACAGAAGGTAATGGGAAATACGTAAAGAAGAGGTCGCTTATTAAAAAAGAAAACATTAATTAACAAATCAATAAATAAGTAGAAAAAATGTAAATAAATTATTAAAATACAAGGAGAATTGCATTAGGGTAGTTATGCATTACATCTTCGCTTGAACTTCCAAAGTTCCAATCGCAAGTGTGGAAAACCTCTTCTGTATTCTAGAGGGAGGAAGAAGTTCCTCAGAAATCTGTAGGAGCATATTGTAGAATCTTCTCAGAGTACCTACCACATTTGAACAGTATCACTTCGCCGATGACAAGTTCGGGAGACGTTCAGGGTACAGTCTCTACGACACGTGGCTCTCTACTTGGGTGCCCCGATATTGACAGGTGTTTGTGGGGTTGGGTGGGCTCGAAATGCCGTACTCGCGAACGTTATTGGGAAGTATGAAAGTGTATCAGTCGCAGATACGATGGGCAAACTTCCTGTTCAGGAATTCTGGCCCTCAGCTGCCGGTGGAAAGTAAATTGAGTTATTGACTGATTGGTTGGCATTTGACTCTCTCTCTCTCTCTCTCTCTCTCTCTCTCTCTCTCTCTCTCTCTCTCTCTCTCTCTCTCTCTCTCCTAGAGAGTTCTTAGCAGTAGGTCATCAACTGAATATTTAATATTTCTAAAATGTGAAAATCGTTTCATCTTATGAAACATGGCGCGAGAAAAGTCTTTCACGAAAAAAGAAAAAAATGCTTGTTAACAGATTGACATTCCTTGTTTACATACTTTGGATTTTTTTTTTATAAATTATTGACCGTTCCTCTGTTTTCCTGTTCATTTTGACCGAATTCCTGAGCAAATGAAAGAAAACCCGTTATTGTTTTATTTATATGTCCTTATTAAAACTATTTTTCTATTATTAAATTACTACTTAATACCCTTCCCTGGAATCGTTTCTAAGTGGTTCTATTATAAGCAAGGGAAACGTGTCCTTCTCCACCAGCCGTAGGATGCTACCGATTTTCCGATGTTCTTATATCGGGTAAAAAATATCGGTGTAGGAAAAGTGAGCCACCTGTGACGAAGGTTTTTCCCTGGTCTTTTTTTTTTCAGTGTCCGTACCTCTTGGGAGTTACTTGTTTTCCTTTCCTTGTTGTCCCATTATTGTGAAGGTGTATTTTATACAATGCTTTAGCATTAATATTAGGCTACAGTTATAATTTTTGTTGCGAAATGTGTTGAAAAATTTAGAGTAAAGTGTCTCATCATTTGTTGCTTTTTATGTGTCCATGGTTGTTATGAATTTCTGTTTACTTTTATAATTATTCCTTTCTCGGTAATACGTTCTTTGCAATGTTAAATCTGAAGAGTTTTCCACCACGTGTTTAAATTGAGTATCCCAATAATCTCTCTCTCTCTCTCTCTCTCTCTCTCTCTCTCTCTCTCTCTCTCTCTCTCTCTCTCAAAACAATGATCATTTTTATGCAATAATGTCTAAATAACATGTGTGACTGAAAATAACTAGATCATGAATTTCAGTAGTGAATTTCACTATTATGAATTTCAATAAAGGTGAAATTCATGATCTTCTTATTATGAATTTCTATAATAAAGCAGTTCCAGATAATGAAATAATAACGAAATGATAACATTACCGTCACTGTTGCTGATAAAAGTTTAACCGACCAGACCAGGAGGGCATAAAATTACCCGTAAATTTTGACGAGTCATTTATTGCAATTAGTGATATTAATGTAATTAATGTCCATTAGTTTAATACGACCTCACAAATAGCCCCTTTAAAAGTCAAGGCTGGTTTCATTTAAAGCTTCATGAGGTGCTGAAGGATTTTGTGATGTAGTTTGGTGGTCCGTGATGCCATCCGGAATTGGAATGGAAGATAATAGGGCCAGATTCTGAGGGAAGCTAGTTAGAAGAGAGTTGTTCATGCGATTCTGAGGGAAGCTTGTTAGAAGAGAGTTGCTCATGTGATCTGAGGGAAGCTAGTTAGAAGAGAGTTGTTCATGCGATTCTGAGGGAGGCTTGTTAGAAGAGAGTTGCTCATGTGATCTGAGGGAAGCTTGTTGGAAGAGAGTTGTTCATGCGATTCTGAGGGAAGCTTGTTAGAAGAGAGTTGCTCATGCGATTCTGAGGGAAGTTTGTTAGAAGAGAGTTGCTCATGTGATTCTGAGGGAAGTTAGTTAGAAGAGAGTTGCTCATGTGATTCTGAGGGAAGCTTGTTAGAAGAGAGTTGCTCATGTGATGCTGAGGGAAGCTTGTTAGAAGAGAGTTGCTCATGTGATTCTGAGGGAAGCTTGTTAGAAGAGAGTTGCTCATGTGATGCTGAGGGAAGCTTGTTAGAAGAGAGTTGCTCATGTGATTCTGAGGGAAGCTTGTTAGAAGAGAGTTGCTCATGTGATGCTGAGGGAAGCTTGTTAGAAGAGAGTTGCTTATGTGAAATGGGGAAACCAGAAGTAGGAAGGACTCCCATCTGTCAAAATATAATTTATGGGAATATGACGTTTCATAAAAATCTCATAATCGCATGAGTCACTAGAATGGTGAAGAAGTCCACAGTGGTGTAAGTGTAAAAATGTATTAAAAATATATACAAAACGAGAGCTTTCGAGAACCTGGCCGATTCTCGTTCTCAATCAGATTGAGGAGGAGAATCGACCAGATTCTCGAAAGTTCTTGTTTATTATATATATATATATATATATATATATATATATATATATATATATATATATATATATATATATATATATATATATTGATATACATTTACTGTTAAACCATTGTGGATTTTTTCACCAACATGACGATTGGTAACAGCTTCCTGTGCCTGACGCTAATTGAATTTATCTTATGTTTATTAGGGAAAAAGGCATTTCATGGGTATGACTTTGTTGAATGCCCCCTCCCCTGTACCCACCCACTCCACTACCCCGGTTCCAGCGGCGGACCATTTGGCCCAAATTTCTAACATTTTTTTAAGTTTGGCAGTTGCTATGTGTTCACAAAGTCATTGGTAAGAAATTATGCAAAATCATTTTAAGAAATTACAAGTCGGTGCCTTGTAGCAATTTGTTTTCTAGAGGTTGTCCCCTGCCCCACGCTGTATCTCACTGTTATTTCATTATAATAACCCAAGGTATTCCTAAGCCTTAAGCACTTAAACCAATTTATTAACCCTATTTCGATGTCGTTATTGTAAAGTAAATTAGCACCTCTGATCAGAAATAATAAAGAAAATATTTTTATTACAGTTTCTTGTCTGGAGAAGATCTGTCTTTAACATCGGAAAGGCATTTTGATTTTTATGTGGGCAGTTGCGGTCGCCATGGTAGTGATGCGTTACCGAAGGTTCCTCTTGCCACAGAGAGAGAGAGAGAGAGAGAGAGAGAGAGAGAGAGAGAGAGAGAGAGAGAGAGAGATAGAGAGAATAATGAGCGCAGGCATTTTCGCCATACTTCCTTAACCCTTTTGGGCCATCCAGTTCCCAAGAAGTTCCTTACCCTTTCCTCGACCAAGTTGCCTGTATCCTATTCAACAACTTTAACATATATATACTGTATATACTGTGTGTGTGTATATATATATATATATATATATATATATATATATATATATATATATATATATATATTTATATATACATATATGTATATATGTACATATTTATATATACATACATATACATATGTTTAAATATATAATAATATATATATATATATATATATATATATATATATATATATATATATATATATAGATAGAGAGAGAGAGAGAGAGAGAGAGAGAGAGAGAGAGAGAGAGAGAGAGAGAGAGAAAGTATATATACAAGGATTGTATATATATATGTGTGTGTGTTTGTGTGTACAGTATATATATATATTATTAATGTAAAGGAGGGACTCCAATAATACTTTTTATGTGGATGTATATATTTATGACCTACATTTGTGCTATCTGAAACTCCATTAGTGAAAGAATTAGTCAAGGTATCGATAATTCCTGCCATTTTCAATAATGGCTGGGGCCTCAAATTCCTCTAGCATGATCTACAAGTGAGGGTGACCTTTAATTATACATCTTCACTCCCATCAAACTAGCATTATCATGACCATCAGTCATCACTCCGATGCCATTCCTTCTCTCAAACTCATTTGCATCTAGCGGAATGTCATCATCGTGGGCCATTCAGATGTGTTCGTCTCTCTCTCTCTCTCTCTCTCTCTCTCTCTCTCTCTCTCTCTCTCTCTCTCTCTCTCATATGCTAAGTCCCTGCTCATATTGTTATAGCTTTATCGTCTCTTTAGTAACTAGAGTGCCGTGAGGAATTTGTGAATGACTTAGAATGTCCTTCGTTCAAACAACGTCTGTCCGCATAACACTAGATTTCTATTCTAAGTCGAACGTCCTGCTGATGGTAATTTGCATATTCTTGAGGCGCCGGAGGAAGATGGCCCCCAGGAGAGAAAGAGAGAGGGGGAGGGAGAGAGAGAGAGTTTTGTTAAATCATTACAAACGGCCCGTTATCGGTCTCCTGTGTAAGATATCTCCTCCTCCTCCTCCTTAGAAAAGAGGGGTTGGAAGAGTTTGTATTATTTGAAGTTTAATGAGACTCTTGTAGTTTTGGAGGTTAGGATTGAAAGCCCATCCTCTGGGGAAGTGTTGATAACACTAATTTGAGATCTTCTTAGGATTTAGGCTTCTGATAATGTATATTTTCACTTAATGATACCTACGACTAAAGTGAATTAATTACTTTCCTCTTAAAGTAATTTTTTTAAAGTTTTAAGTCCTATCATTATCAAATAAAAGTACAATTTTATGTTTAAACGTATTAATTACACAGACTCCATTACTATTTCTCTGTTCCGTACAGATTTAACGCTATGATTAAATATTTTAACACTACGGACAGGATTAAGGTTTTTTATTTTTACATTACGAGTTTACTTAAAAGTATATTTTAATATTTTCACAGGATTAGAAATTAAGAAGGCACGATCATCTTTGTTAGCAATAACGTCCTCTTTGAACCGTCGACCAATTTTCCAGGCGATATTGCGAGCTCAAATGTTTTTATTATTTGTGTGAAATCGACCAAATGACATTTGTCGCAGATGCCGTTATATATATATACTTAGAAAAGAGAGAGAGAGAGAGAGAGAGAGAGAGAGAGAGAGAGAGAGAGAGAGAGAGATTCCTGCTCTTCCGTTATACATCAAAGATTTTGCTCAGACAAACGATCTAGGATATTATTTCGAGTGTTTTTTTTTTTTCTCTTTTTCTCTCTCTCTCTCTCTTTTCTTATGAGATATTTTGTACCAAGCCTTTTTTTTCCTAACGCCGTAGTCATGAGTAGGAAAGACTGGTCGAATAAAAGCGATCTTCTCAATCATTCCCTTTCATATTCCATCTTCATTGTTCTCGTCGTTTGTCTCGGACTCCCATTTTGTATAATTTCCATTATCAGAAAGAAATATTCACATGAACGGAATTACCAGCCTTTGTGCTGCAATCAGTAACCTCTCTCTCTCTCTCTCTCTCTCTCTCTCTCTCTCTCTCTCTCTTATGGTATACTGTTTGTATTGTTGATGGTACCTTAATATAAAAGAGAATTATTACTGTATCCCCTTCCTATCACTGTAAATAGTACCACATTTGCTTCATTAAGAGATCATGTATTCGATCAATGTGATTGCCGTGTGATTTGGCCACATTCCAGTGAACCAATTTGGCCACTGTTGACCTCTGCCGTTAAATAAGTATCGTGGTGTTCTCTCTCTCTCTCTCGTTGGGTTTTATATGCTCATTGGTTTAATATGCTTTAGATAATTAAGTGATGAAGAATCCGTGTTCGTTAGATACAGTTTCTCTCTCTCTCTCTCTCTCTCTCTCTCTCTCTCTCTCTCTCTCTCTCTCTCTCATTGGGTTTAATATGCTTTAGATAATTAAGTGATGAAGAATCCGTGCCTTAGATACAATCTCTCTCTCTCTCTCTCTCTCTCTCTCTCTCTCTCTCTCTCTCTCTCTCTCTCTCTCTCTCAGTGGGTTTAATATGTTTTGAATAATTAAGTGATGAAGACTCCGTACCTTAGGTTCAGTGATACTCAGATAATGGTAATAATGTGATTGTTGAAGGTAAAAAGTATTTTTAGGAAGCGATCCAACTTTGATTTTCTATTAGTAATATGTATATTTGGATTGTGTATTTCATCACGCTACAAGAAAGCTATTGTATATTGTATTTTTCATTAAAGTAATAATAATCTGTCGTGTTTTTTTTGTATGAGACACGAGGTTTATGTACAAGAAATAGACTTTATATATATGTTATTTTGTTCAAGTGTGTTTAGTATATTTTTGTTTTCTGTTTTACTGGTTTCAAATATACAGCTATAGATTGTAAGTATTCAGCAAAGGTTCGTGTTAGGAGTTAAATGACAGATATTCAGTTAGTCCATTGACAAGAGTAGATCTAGTTTACAGCAGGAAGTTATTTAGGACTGAATTTCTAAATTTTTTTTTCACCTGCTTGATTACAGTTCATGCACTGCTATCTCTCGCAGTTCGGAGCCGACCTTGGCCAATTCCAGGTTGAGGTGTGTAATTGATGTTAGTAATTATGAGGAGATGACTCTGTGTAACGTAATTCCGGCAGAACACGCCTGCATCACGGGATGAATGTTGTGTTTGCCCACACGTCAGTCCCGAGGAAAGTTAGGAGTTTAAACTGACGCGATAGATCCCTGTTACTAATTGGCGATTCGCATGATAGCGGCGCCTGTGCCTACCTTCCCGCCTCCCTTTTCGCGCCGAATTTGTTTTGCTGTGCGGGAATAATCTATTCTGTTTACTTCGTCTGGTTTAGTGTCCGAATTTGTTTTTGTAAATGTACGCTTGGCGATTTTACTTCTAAGTCTTTTTCGTTTTAGATGTATTGTTCACTTCGATTTTCCTCAGTGTTGATTTTTGGAAATTAATTTTTTATTTTATTTGTACTGATTTAATTACCAAAGTAAGATTTGTTTAGCATGTTTTATTTGCTTCAGTATCGTCACTGTAATCTTCATCATCGTCACCATCATCATCATCATTGTTATCTAACGCTCAGGATATCCCATATGGGTTCATTAACCCAAGCCAGGTATCTCTGTCATACGCATATCCTTTTAAATATTCCTAGCAATTTGTGTCTACATTATCCTCATACTGGTTTCCCTTTCTTCAGTGTCTTCTTTTACCTTTAGTTTATCGGCTTGGCGCAGCACGTAAGGGCCACCCTCCATTTGTTCGTTTCTCTTCCCATTATTCTTTTTCGACGAAAATCGTGCTTCCTACTGTAAGAAGGGAGTCAGATGAATTATTTAATCGTGTCTCGAGTATTCTTAACACTTGTGATATCTCCTGTAGCGTTTATCTCTTGTAGCTCTTCTCCTGTGATATGCCTCGTAGCTTTAACTTGCTAGTAGGTCAACGCGATGTCAAGGTGTTTATTTCTACCTCCGATGAGATCTTGGCTCAGGCTTCAAAGGACTTTGTTCCGCTGCTAAGCCTAACGTCACCTTGTGAGTACCTAAGACAAGTCAGACCTACTTTTGGAAGAGTTGTCGGAGTCTTGCTGTCTTCTTAGGCCCTGAGAATAATGCGTTTGAAAGGGTTCTTGTGTTATGTTGCTGCGTTTTATTAACAGCATAGAGAATGGCTTTACCTCTGACAAGGAGCTTTTGTTGTTGATTCGGTTTGTTTCTATGTTTGTTTGCTATCAGTGTTTCTCGTAAAGTTAGTGAATAATCATGTATAGCTTGTAAAAGGTGGTCCTTGTGACTGGCAAAATTTTATTAGATTTTTGGAATGTATTTTTTTTTTAAGAGACAGTTTTTTTTGTGGCTATTTTTGCATTTGCTCTTAAGTGATTTCTTCTGGGAATTATGTTAAAAGTGTAGTTTAAGAAAATTGTGGTCAACTCTTCAAATCTTTGTATTTATAGAGTATAGCAAGCTTAGCGTTCATTTCCCGACACTAGGACTATCTGAGGACGAATATTCAGTCACAGTTTATGCCTATGAACGTTCTCTCTCTCTCTCTCTCTCTCTCTCTCTCTCTCTCTCTCTCTGAGACAGGCGTTTCGTTTAAATAAGGTGAGGATTTAGATGTCATAAGGAATACTGACCCTTGTAGGTTAACTATATTGTAGACATAATGGCACCACAAAACCCATTTGGATAATGATAGAGGCTGGTCATTAAGAAGCAACAGATTTCCTGGACTAGTCGTCCGAAAAAAGTCCCAGACCCTCAGTCAAGAGTTATGTATAGGGTTTAGAGAGAGAGAGAGAGAGAGAGAGAGAGAGAGAGAGGGGAGAGAGTGAGAGGAGAGAAAGGAACGGGCAAAGTAATTTTGATAAACAATGGTAAAATCGAAATCACATTTTCAGTTCGGAACGAAAATGATTGTACTTGAATAATTGGCATAGCCGAATTTCTCTCACTGTTCCAATGTGAATTTTGTTTAGTCGAGCCTACGGCTCTCTAGAACGGGATTTGAACTATAAGCATTTTAGGCCTCCAAGTCATCAATAGTGTAGTGGGGTTATGGAAAATCACAATATTTAGAATGGTCATGTAACTACTAAGGTAATAGAAACCTACAATTTTTCTTTGAGAAAAATTTACAAGCCTCATTTACTTGTAAGTGCTATGGCCTCATTTTTCTCATCAGTGCAGTAGTATTAGTATTAGTAGTACTTCATTCATTATCTTCATGCATCTATGTGCACTCAAGTCTTGTTCTTTTACTTCATAATGAAAATAAAAATATGCTTATTTCAATAATTAAGGAAAAAATCCATATCCTGTTTCTTGTAGAAAAATAATGGTAGCCAATTTAGATGCTTTTCTTAGATAAAAAGATACGTTTCACACGTGTAAGCCCCGTATTATTTTCAATTACACCGTCTCCTCATTGCGCCAAATTAATTTAACAAGAATTTAGAACTGCAAAAGTCAGTCTGTTGTTCAACGGTTACTTCGAAAATACAATTTCCATTCTGACCCATTCAGAGCTGAAAAATATTTTCCAAGTTTTCATCTTGAGAAGAAAGTGCAGAAATTTATTTTAGGATATTAACTCCCTGAGTTTAATTAAAAGGAACTTGAGTGCTTCAGCAATTAGTTGCATCCTGAAAATGCCGGGCAATATTAACTGGTGGAATTAAAGCTCTTCGCTTTTTATCGGAATTGTAATTTACTTAGTGGTTTTGATTATCATTATTATTTTCCTTGTCTCGAATGAATGTGTTGTTACGTTTTTCTAGTTAAGTATATCTTAGTTTAACCAGACTGAGCTGCTGGCCCTGAAGGATTAGATTTAGCTAAGAACCAATTGTTAACCTAACAACGGGACCTACAGTTGGAATCCGAACCACATTATAGCGAGAAATGAATTTCTATCACCAGAAACAAATTCCTCTTGTTCTTCTCTGGCCGGTCGGCGATTCGAACTCGCGACCAACAAAGTGGTAGCCGAGAACGGAACCCGTTCACCCAGCGAGGAACTGCGTTTTTCTAGTGCTGATAGAAGCCCGTGTCAAGGATAAGTACTGGTATCTCTTGCTATTATGCCAGATTGGTGACCGCTTCTGGTATTCGGTGTATTTATGGTACCATTGTTTTAAAAAAATTCGTAGCATAAGTTTCCTGTCAAATGAGAAACCATAGAATATTGTTGGATGATTATAATTTGTCATAAGGTTGTGCTAACCCTAATTTAATCAAGAGACTGAATCAGATACTTCCACAAATGTTGGCTCGCTCCATGCCAAGGGCGACTTATCGAGTTCTGGAAAATGTTCATTTTAGTTTGATTATTTGTGTTGTCTGGCTTACTGTGATAACCGAATCTATTCAACTTATGGTGGCAATTTCTCCCATTTGAATTCCAAACTCTCTCAAGAAAGTCACTGTTAAGTAAATTTTGTGCATATTTGCTAAGTTAAGGTGAATAACAATTTGTAAACCAAACAGCGATCTATATCTTACAGACGTCTTTAGCTAACCATGTTAAAATCCTATACTTGGATGTCCATATACGCCCCCCCCACCCTTATTATCTAGTTGTCTAATGTTAACCGGTTCGTATAAGTAAACTTCTTTACAGGACTTATAGCCTGAGCAGTATGTAGTTGACATCCATTTTCGTGATACCTGTCATTATTTTTCACGTAATGCCTGATTTTTTTTTGTTCACTCAAGGTAATAAAAAATTATCCTAGATAATCTGGACTTTACGGTGTAGAAGTGATTTTTCAACAAGGGTTGTGTTGCCATCTCCAAAACTGACTGCATTCTATTATTTTTTTTTTTTTCACAAGAACGTTTTCCCTAATAAGCAAAATGTAACACTATACATGTTCAAAACAGAAGTAAAAATCGAGATTGCTGTCGTTACAGGCAAATTGACATTCCTGTGCTCTCTCATCTTCCTGAAAAGTTCATCTTCCAGATGTAATATACAGTTCTTTGAAGTTAGAACTCCTGCAGCCTTTATCGTGTATGCTCGTATGAGGTAATTAGGACTTGTGATGCCATATTAGACAGAACTGATTGGATTCTGGACAACTTCGACATTATATGTTAACCCAGACTGATTTGAAATTATTTTAATGTTAGTTTGATTTTATTTACTTTGGGTCTACACAATAATTTCATTGTTGACCTTAACTTATCTGGCCTGGTTTTCCACTAGATAAGGTTCTTTGGTTTTTTGCTTTTATTTTGTGTTAGGTAATTATTGTTGGCTTTGAAAACAAGATAGAGCAGTACATGGGAGATACAGGTCTTGTAACAGTTCTACCCTTTCGTATGGGTAGCTTCTAACCAGGACGAAATCAGGACCTGATCAGTAAGCAGCGTTGTAGCCGATGTGTTTATGAGGCTGAACCCTACCATAGCCAAGTCCATATCAATTAGTCCGTCGTGTAGTATGTTTTATTATCGTAGGAATTATGGTTCTCTTGTTTAGATGACTGGAGCATTCCAAGACTTTATCATCTAGATAGAATTGTAGGAAGCAGTGGTTCCTTTTTCCGTCAGTGGTAAATATAATTAAGACAATCATTGGAGGATATACCACTTGGTTGTTTTTTATGCTTATGTCAGTTGGAACTTTTTTTTTATAGTGCCCCCTCCCCTTAGGAGTTTATTGCGTTGTTTTCGTTCTGCAGGGTACCAGCATCCATGATCCTGTGAGGTGCGACGATGCTTTTTATTCTCTTTCCTGTAAGACTGGAAAGTTCTTTCATGCGAATGCTCGTGAAGTTAAGAGAGCTGTAATGTTTCTGTGAAGCTCCCCTGACCCCTGGCTTTCATTTTTTTTTAGTTCTTTCTCAACTGCTGCTTATTAATATATTTTTAAGCATCCATTTATGTTACCATGTACTGTGCTGTGCTGTTCACCGTGGCCTGCCCTTGCTTTTAAAGATGTATATTCTTCAATGGAAGCCTTCTTTGAAAGCCTCCGTGTTATATTTAAATTTTAGTGTGCAATAATAATGATACTGATTTTTTATTATAATTATTGTTGGGCCTAATAATAATAATAATAATAATAATAATAATAATAATAATAATAATAATAATAATACTGTCAGTAGCAGCGAAATCGTTACTGTTAATCGTCAGTATGAAAATTTCAGTGAAGATACTTAAAACGAAATCTCGCTGAAAACACCCAGATTGGAAAAGGTTCAGGGTAATGGCTGAGGAGAATCCCGCGCGGGAGAAGGACGTGACATTAAGGGCTTACAGAGGCAGTATAGGCTTGAAGTTTCCTTTAATGAAAGCATCGGAAGAGATACCCTTAAAGGGAGCCTCCCCCAGAGGTAAGTGGATCAGGAAAGGAAAGGGAAATAAGATTTGAAAATTGGAGAGAAAGCCGCTTTATTGCCAAGATGGTTGCTGTCTTATCTAATCGAAAAGCTGAGTATTTGCTCTGTAGTTTTCCTCTTGCTGAGTAATGTTCGACATTGCACTCCGGCTAATGCAGCTTGATGGTTTAGTTTTTGTTTTCACCATGTTATGGGGGCAGTAGGCGGTCGTGTAATTGTCGTTGGCTGAAGTATCTGCAGTGTCTAAAATACACGCACAGGCTCTTGCTCGCAAATTAGACGCAATTGTGGTTTTAGAGGTCCTCTGATTTCACTACGATTGAAATGCCGTGTAAACGCAGTTTTTGAGCCTACTTTGTCGTTAGTTGTACTACTTACTTATAGAACTGTAATAAGATACTAAGGATTTCAACTTTTATTTATTGTAAATTACGTAATAGATTGGTGATTTAATTTTCAAGATCCATCGTAACAGTTTTAAACCTTATGCAATATAAATTATATACCTACTGTATATATAGAAAGTTTTTTTAACTCGAGATTAAACCTTATGGAAAATAAATTAAAATAAATTGAATAGTAAACCTAGATATAGAAAGTTTTTTGAACTCGAGAGTAAACCTTATGAAAAATAAATTATATACCTATATATATAAATATAGAAAGTTTTTCGAACTCGGAAGTAAACCTTATGAAAAATAAATTATATACCTATATATATAAATATAGAAAGTTTTTTGAACTCGAGAGTAAACCTTATGAAAAAAAATCATATACTTATATCTAGAATTTATTTGAACTTGAGAGTAAACCTTATGAAAAGTAAATTACATACCTATATATAGAACGTTTTTTAAACTCGAGAGTAAACCGTATGGAAAAAAAATTATATACCTATATATAGAAAGTTTTTTGAACCCGAGAAATCGTAAACATTCTCATTTCCCTTAAGGAGATTTGGGAAGTAGTGCATTTGAGCGAAGCTTATATTTTCGGATCCCCCCTCCCCCCCTCTCTCATCTCTCCCCCTCCCGAATTACTTTCATATACGGACTGATATTGGTTCCGGATGGCTGCACACAATATGTGCAATTTTATTTTTGCCGGTTGCCGTCGGTGGTGGAAAGCAGGCAAAAATTAGTTTGGGGGGGGGAAAGGGGGGGGCGGTTGTTGTTGGGAGTGGGATGCGATTGGAGAGTGGGTGGGGTTGATTTTCAGAACAGTGTAACGAGTTCCCACATATCTCCGGGGCTCTCGGGAATTAGCTGGTATATTTCTTCCTCATTTTATGGTATTCGTATTGCGGATCCGCTATTGTGCTCCCTGTTGGAGAAAATTAGCAGGTTCGTATAGTAGAGGGAGGTGGAGAGAGAGCGAGAGCGGGCCCCTCCCTTTTTTTTTTTTTTTTTTTTTTTTTTTTAAGAGGTTGGAATAGGGAGATGAAAAGTCTTATGAGTATATGACAAGAAAGATTTCTGATAAGGGCAAGTATGAGTTGTATAATAGTTAAACAAAGTCTGCTGCTAGAATTCTTAGCCTTAGACGTCTTTCATTGTTGCTTAGTTTTGCTTCATTGTATTTTCCTCATTTCCCTCGGGGTCGTGCATGCAATCAGAAATATAGCAAATGGAAGCTGACGGACCAGTCTCTTTAGGTCATGAATAGACAGCTATTTCCGAAAGGGGTTGCCTGAAATATTTGTTTATCCTACGAACCATGATTTTTGGAAGCAAGATTCGCCTGTTTATCGATTTGACTCGAAAACAGTTTTCCGGCAGTCAGTAAGTGCAGCAAAACCAAAGTAGTAGAAGAAAAGTAGTTGAAATTTTGTCAGCTCTGCAATGCGGTAACAGGATTACTACACACACACACACACACACACACACACACACACACACACACATTATATATATATATATATATATATATATATATATATATATATATATATATATATATATATATATATATATATATATATATATATATATATATATATATATCAACTAAGTTAGGTTAGGTGTCCTTGAGCTAACTGCATTTTTTTCCCCTACTTAAACTTTATAAAAGTAACATTTTGACGTTATGCGTATTGCGAGAATTATTTTTATTTTAATTAAAGGCTCAAGCAAATCCTTACAGAAAATCGTTTTAATTTCTTGACATACTGTATATAGTAAATGTACACCCCAGATATATTATAATTATACAGATTTATACAGATTTTTTCCCGAGGTTATTAATCGAAACTTCACCAAAGAACTTTTGGTAAAATATAAATGTTTTACACTGTAAAAAAAAAAAAAAAAATCCACAGAATGAAATTTTTGGTGTTGGAGTAAGGATAATTCCTATTCTTACTTTTCTGAAAGAGTTACTCACGAAAATAATGCTTGAAACATTTACTTGAGATTAATCTTACTGGAGAAACAAATCCACATTTATGTATATGTACATATGTTTAAAGACTGAAAAGGGGACTTGAACAGCCTCCCGAAAGCTTTCTGTACAATTTGATCTTTAAATACATGTACATACTGTATACATAAGCAGTATTTTTCAGTTAATCCTACTGTTCATGAACCAACAGTAAGTTGGTTATTGCAGCATTGCTCAACACTGAATTTTCTCTAGAAATGTCCTCGGCTCTTGTCGTTCTCTCCTGCTCTTTTGCATTTCCTAATCGTTTCCTTGCCTCTGGCCCTCCAGCTCATCCCTCCCTCGGTTTCCCAATAGGCATTTTTATTCCGGTGGATATTAGAATGAAATTGGATCTGTAAAATGCAATAGATTGAAATTGAAAATGTTATTTTTCCCATCAATGGCTTTTGCGTCTCGAGGTACTCCTTATCTTCCTTGTTTTTTTTTATTCAGGATGCTGTTTGGATAATCATTATTTGTCCTGAAAGTTATTGTTATTGCCCTCTTTGATTTTGGCTGAGGAATTGAAAATGGCAAGACAGTTTTAAACATCTTTACTATACAAAAGAGGTGCACAGACGCGTAATGGAACGTATATATGTATGCCTGTTTGTACATTTGTTTTTCTATCTTTCTGTTTTTCTTAAGGGAATAGAAAACCTAATCACATTACAATACTATATAAATAAAAGTCCCTTTCCTATTCTATTTTTTAACGAGTAAGTTAAATATATTCCTTTGTAAAATCACATCTTAATTAGCACTGTAGTTTTCCCTTGCAACAGATGTCTATGCAAAAGTATGTCGTCTTTCCCACCGTACAATGTATCATATACTTTACCCATCCCCTCAAGTAAGAGGTTACCACGGCCCTTCGACGAGCGCTACTAACTTTTTTATATATATTACTATGTCGTTTCCCCCCTCCCCTCTCTCATTCTTGATGATTCAGGTGTCTTCATCTTTGCCCCGCATTGAGATAGGCCATTCCTCCCCAGGATATATTTTCGGGGGCGGAAGGGCTGGAGTCTGTTTTGAACGACATTTTCAGGCTGAACGCTTACAGATGGGAACTATAAATTCCTTGCTGTTAATCCAATTTAGTTGTATCTTCCCTCGCCGCCTACCCTGTCGGTCTTTGCTCTTTATGTGATAACTTACTGTACGTGGCATGATCCGTGGGTACGGTGTTCCTTATGGTATGGCCTCTCTCTCTCTCTCTCTCTCTCTCTCTCTCTCTCTCTCTCTCTCTCTCTCTCTCTCTCTGTGAGCTTTGCATTAAGGCATGTCGCTTATAATGGAACTGTTGACTAATTTCACGGATGGTTGAGAGGGAGAGAAAAAAGAGAGAGAGAGAGAACCGAATCTTTTTTTTTATTGCGTAGTTTGGATGATGATCCCACGTGAATTTTCCTTATATTCTTGGCGTTTATTCTCGAAATCTTAAAGGAAGTTATTTCGATTCTTGACTTCGGCGACGCTGTCTGTAGAATATAGACTAACATAACCTCTTCAACTATGAGAAAAATATTTTTTGTTGGGATTTCTGTCATGAGAAAAATATTTGCTTGGGTTTCTGTTATGAGAAAAATATTATTTGTTGGGATGTTATTTGTTGGGGTTTCTGTCATGAGAAAAATATTATTTGTTGGTGTTTTTGTTATGAGAAAAATATTATTTGTTGGGTTTTCTGTCATGGGAAAAAATATTATTTACTAAGGTTTGTGTTATGAGAAAAATATTTGTTTGGGTTCCTGTTATGAGAAAAATATTATTTGTTGGGGTTTCTGTTGAGAGAAAAATATTATTTGCTTGGGTTTCTGTCGAGAGAAAAATATTTGTTGGGTTTCTGTTATGAGAAAAATATTATTTACTGGGGTTTCTGTTATGAGAAAAATATTATTTGTTGGGGTTTCTGTTATGGGGAAAATATTACTTGGTGTTTCTGTTATGAGAAAAATATTATTTACTGGGGTTTCTGTTATGAGAAAAATATTTTTGTTGGTTTTTCTATTATGAGAAAAATATTGTTTGTTGGGTTTCTGTTATGAGAAAAATATTGTTTGTTGGGGTTTCTATTATGAAAAAAAATATTATTTGTTGGGGTTTCTGTTATGAGAAAAATATTATCTGTTGGGTTTCTGTTATTCAGTTTTGATCAGCTATGTGTATTGTCTATCAGTTTTTCATCAACATTATGTTTTCTGATTTATTGCCCCAGGTAAGTGCCTAAGATATATGCCATTACTTTGATAGATAAAACAGACTTGAAATTAGCTGCAGGACCTTAGTAACGAGACCTTTCTCAGATGACTGCGCAAGCTTTTGAATATGATCCTCACTAGTGTGATCCTCTGTCTGTACCTAGATGTTGAGAAGTACATCGGTTCTTTAACATTGAATTAATTATTTATGCAAAAGTTATGTTAGGAAAACATGGAAAAGATATTAGCTGCATGCCAAAAACGAGAGGTAATCAACTAAACATATGAAAAGATAGATAAGCTTGCCATTCTTTAGTCCATTATTATTATAAAGACTAATCAACATCTAATTAGATAAATAGATATTTTTCAAAGTTGAAGATATACCAAGGTATGGTATAAGAAATTCCTCAGGGGAAAATGTAGCCTTTCATAATGAGAGCGGAGACTTCTTTTCACCGGTTGATCCCAAGAATTACGGGCTAATCTCTTTTCCACTCGCCTGTCACTCCTCTTTTTTTTCTTTTCCTCTTTTCTCCTCCTTTTTTGGCTGCCACCGATTTCTCTCGCTCCGCTTTCCTCTTGGGTTCGTGTTCTCTCTCTCTCTCTCTCTCTCTCTCTCTCTCTCTCTCTCTCTCTCTCTCTCTCTCTCTCTCTCTCCTTTATCATCACTCGCATTTTCCGTTAGATGAATACTGGGTTCTGTGGCTTGCTCTCCGTTTGTCTTTTAATTGTTTTGTTTTTTTTAATTGTTTTGTTTAGTATGTTTTCTGTTGTGCTGTATTTATTCATGGAATGCCTTCCTTCCTCTGCTTTATAAATGTCATAGCTTGGGTTGTGTACTGTTCTTGATATTGGCGTTTCTTACGTGCATACACTGGTTTCGATTAATCAAATATAGGTCACTACTTCACTCATTCATGTTATTTTGCACACTACCTGCTACGTTCCTTGCTTCAGTTGTTGTGTGACTCGCCTCTTCTTCTCCCCAACCATGATCCATATAATTTTAATCATAAATCACTACTTATTGTCCCTCCACTATCTTTACTAACGTCTATTGCTTCGTCTTCCTGGCTTCCATTTACCATCACATATCGTTTGGTAGTCCATGGATAAGAAGAGGAAAAGATTAGGCGACAGGGCAGAGCCTTGAGGGATACCACTAGAGATAGGGAGGAACAGAAAAACCTGAAAATAAATATGCACTGAGAAGAAAGTAAACCCATGAGCAAAGAAAGTGGCACTGGTAGACTCTGTCAGTTGCCATATTGCTGTCAAGTGTGGCATTTTTATTGGAGGGTAGATTGAGATGCCCCCGTGCCAACATAAAATAAAACGGTAATAAAAGGTAAAATATACATGATGATAGAGTTTTAGAATCAAATCAATAACAGGTTCGACAAGAAAAATATATTGAATTATTTTACTTGAGTAATCGAAAAATATATTTTTTTATTATTCATGAAAATATTATGATTTTAAATCATGCTCTCTCATAGTAAATGTGAGTTTTATTAGCCATAAATTTGTAGAATTACGGTGTATTTTCTTCACTTTGATTTATTTAAGCTATTCTAAGTAGGGAATTTTGATAGGCAAGCGGTGTACTCAAAGACTTTGTCGAAACCATTGATTCGAGTTTTAACTGGTTTGGTCAGTCCTTTATGCCTTAATTTATATGTCTTCATTTAAACCTAATTCTTAAAATTTGACGTTCATGTCGCTTCGGTCTTTGCTCTTCACGATGAAACCACAAGGAAATAATGTGTAATTTTTTTTTACATATAAGCTCATATCAGTGCTTTGTGGCGTTTATATATGAAATTTTATAGCCACTGAAAAAAATCCTGAAATGTATACTAATTCACTCACTGGATGTAAATTAAAAAAAAATGGTAAAGACTTGATCATGATTTGCTTTTCATAGAGAACAATATTTGAGGGAAAATAATAACTTAAGATATTTGGGTATGAATGCCACACCGCACAGTATTCGCTTGTTTGCAAACTAATCTCTTTTGCTCTTCTTTTCTGTGCATATAGACGCTTATTACAGGTAAATATTCTGGTCTCAGTTAATGATCCGTTCATATTTTACTCATACCCGGGTAAATTAATTAAGGACCAATGTCATTTTATGTATAGAATATCAGGTAAGAATTCGGCGAGGTATGCCCCTGATTAGAAACCAAGTCTGGCCGGCTCCCGGCATCTTTTTGTTGCGAGTGCGATGGTTCCTATCTAAATTCCGGAATGGCGTATAAGGCATGATGGTAATCCAGCGTGGGTTGAACGGGAGGTCGTTCTGTGGAGAGATTTATGGAGTTGCTCAGGATTTACTGGTAATAGAGTTGGAATAGAGGAGACAGAAAGAAAGTCTTGTTGGAGCTAACTGGCCCTGATGAAGGTTGTGACTTTCCTGATTTTTCTTCTCCCTCTCTTTGGGTTTTTTTCTGTTGTTTTCCTTCCCATTCCTTGGCCAGAATGATAAAATTGTTCCTCTTGGTAATTTTACTAAAATTCATTTTGACTTTTGATTATTCTTTTTCCTTTGGTCCCATTCCTTGTTTGTGAATGATAAAAGTAGTTACATGGTAATTTTACTAAAATTCATTATATACTTTGTAATCTGCCCTGCAATTTTCCGTTCTAACTTGGCTTGTAAAGTCGAGGTGGTTTGTTTTCATGAAAAATGTACTGTTGTTTTTATGTGACTGGCTCATTCATTTGCATTCCTTTGGGGAAATACTTGGTAATTAACCCTAAACCCTGTGTAGGAGTCAGCGAACAACTAATCAAGGGGAAAATTAATTAAAACGTATAGCTAGCAGTTGTTATGTTTTTATTTGTTTGCTATTTTTTACTTATTCATTTTTATTATTGTATTCATTCTTGCTTATTAATTTTTATTATTTTATTCATTCTTATATTAACTTTTTCTTTTCGGTTGGTTATATAGTTATGTTAACTAGATGGGAATTGGAGTGAGGTGCTTATACCCGTGATCAAGAAAAGCATGTACCGTAACTTACATGCATCTTATTCCGCTCCTGCGTGGATGACCTTTATCGCTGCAACGCCAGTTATTACAAATGAATAAACCAAGGACTCAGAAAAATGCGCTTTTTAAGTAAACACGAAGTATGAAAATTTATATAAATAATCTTAAAAAGGGAGAGATATTCGGTATGTATTTTATCCTTTCCATATTTTAATTTTGTCTTAATATGTTTATGGCAGTTATTGGAGTTACACTGAATATCTTGTACCTTACCAGACTCCTTACTGGACGCTACGTTTATAGTTTTTGCGATGTCTGATGCATTAAGTTACAGATGATCGCGTAAACGACGTATAGCTAATTCATACATATTATACGATACAGGATTACGTGAATTGGAAACCGTTTTATTTCATTTGAAAATTTTTAACACAATTTTTTTTTTTTTTTTATTCTTGCCATCTTTTGAAGTTAACTTGAAAATGCGTGAATACTTGTGAATTAAGAGGTGAACCATTCAGCGAACAAAAGAATTTTATGACCCAGCATCTGTTGTCAATACCAAATCACTGTTACAATTCCCGTTAAGAAAATGTTTTAAGAAATGACAAAACATAAGCACAGATCCCTGTGACTTTTGGGTCCACATTTTGCCCTTTTCACGCATATTTAGGCAAAGCCAACGGCCCTGGTTCCCCAGACTTCAGATTCACAGACAGGGACAGTGTGCTAGTTTGAAAATCAATAAATTGTCATTCTAGTCTGGCATGTGATGGCCTTGGACACTGTAATGCACAGCTGCGTATTACTTATGAAAAGTTACACATGTGGACTCGTGTAGAAATACCATCTATCTCAGATATAAGCAGAATTCCCCCGCGGTGCTTTAGCTGACATCAGTAAAGGGCTCAGATTTGTTCTTCATGGACTACTCAGTAAAAGCTATCTTTCATTCCAGAAAGCTGTGGTTTTCCTTGAAGCTTATTGCAGTCCAGTAGCTAATGTATTGCGCTATAGAGAGAGAGACTGAATGTGAATAGTTATTTTAAAAATGTTTGTGTAAATTATGTGTAAGGAAGTTCTTTCCTGCATGATTAATAAGAACACAAAATTAACTGATGGTGAAAGGAAGCCTATTATTATTATTATTATTATTATTATTATTATTATTATTATTATTATTATTATTATTATTATTATTATTATTATTATGAACATAGTTATAGTTCATATTGTTTCCTTTCATTATTTCCTACTCTTTTATAGTAAGTGCAGAATTATTTGTCTATAGAGATAAAGATTTATCATTGTTAGTTTTGCTGTAGTTTCCATGTTATTCTCTCTTCTCTCTCTCTCTCTCTCTCTCTCTCTCTCTCTCTCTCTCTCTCTCTCTCTCTCTCTCTCTCTCTCTCTCTCTCAAAAGCCTATTTTAATGTGAAGGAATTGAATGAAGTCTACGGTGACGGTCCTCCGGATTTCAGGGAATCACAGATTGAGATCCGTGACGGATTAAATAAGTTGATTTTGTGGATCAAATTGCAATTGGCTAGTTGGAACCATGTAGGAAGTATTGATTGGCTTATAGACTTACGAACCCTTTTTTTCAATGACAAAACTCATGTTGTATCTAAATACTGATTTCAGTTTGTGTAAGAGAGTCTGTAAGTAATGAACTCCACATTATTAAAACACAAAATAAAAAGATGAGGTCACGATTTGGTTGAGAAAATTATTTGAATATTGCTGTCATGTTTGACGGACAGGTGCAGTAATAAAAGCAGTAATAAACTGAATTATTTAAAACATTCATGCTGATTATCTGATATCAATGGTCATCATATAATTATAGAAAGTTTAACTCGTTTCCATGAAATTCGACATGGTGTACATTTGTAAGGTGTCACGGAATTTAAGGCTGTTCTTTAATACTACCGAAATTTTGATTCCTTAAAAAATCGTATTATTTATTATCTTTCTTTTTTAGAATGTTTATTTTCTTGTCACGTTCGTTTTGCTTAACTGTTTTACTGTTTTATTTTTAGTGCCTCATAAAATCTCAGATATCTTCTCTTCAGTATATTTAAAGAAAATAAAATAATTGAAAATAATTTATTTGTCATTTTTTTTGTATTTTTACAGTACGTGGTTTACTATACCGAATCAGACAGAGAGAGAGAGAGAGAGAGAGAGAGAGAGAGAGAGAGAGAGAGGGACGTGTTTGTGAGGCATAAATTATAGGTCGTTCCCGGTGTTACTGGTGACTAACAATGAGAGAGAGAGAGGGAGAGAGAGAGTTTTATTGCTACATAATGTAATCATCAGTGACTTTTATTGCCAGCATCTCCAACTTTTCCCATGAATCAGGTCGTAATTCTGTCTCAGCGCCAACTTATTGATGCCGAGTGATTATTGTGGGTTAAGGTTAAATGATTTTTTTTTTTTTATCATTGCGGCACGACATTTGGTATGCTGGTATGGTGCCTCATGGTACCAGTGAACTCCAAATGAGCTTAGGAGTCTACTGCAGTGATCGTTACGTAAAACATTTAGTCTACAGTATTTTTTTTATTATTATTATTATTTGGATGTGTACTTAATCGCTTCCTTTTTTGTGTGATCCATATTTACATTCATTGCTGCATTTCCCGATTTTTATTTACCTTCAGAACTTTGGTTGGTCCTGCTCACATTTATTCTCAACATTCTCCTCTTCCAAACGTCCTCAAAATTATTCACTTGTTATCTGAGAGTACAGTATAATTCAGGAGAGTTAAATACAAAGAGGAAAGAAAGAACTAGAAAGTACTGGATAGGTGTAGAAGAGGTTTTCATGAAGAAGAACGTCTAATATTATATATATATATATATATATATATATATATATATATATATATATATATATATATATATATATATATGTGTGTGTGTGTGTGTGTGTGTGTGTGTGTATGTATGTATATATATATGTATATATACACGCATATATACATATATATATACATAATATGTGTGTGTATAACCAAAATCTGTGCTTTGAAATATGTGTCGTCATGTGAAGGTGATGCTTATGTTTTTTCTCTTTTCTTTTCAGGTACTGTTTTGCATCATTCAGCCTTAGGCCAAGGATGAACAGTTATTGCTTTTGTTAGCAATCAGTTTGTTTTGTAAGTATGATAATTTTTTTTTTTTATGATTGTAGATGCAACTTTTTCTCAATTTTAGGAAAGAAACCTTTTTTTTTTACTGGAAAGAAACTGCTTGGGAATTAGGTCTTTAGTGACTTTGTTCGTTATGATAACCAACGTCGTCGTAAAATCGTGCTCTGCCTATCGTAATGGGGATCATATCATCACTGACTTGAAGTGAATAGCCCCATTCCTAGGATTATGAAAGGAGAATAATTCAGCGTGTTCGTCAAATGTCAGATACGGTGGTTTCATTTTCCTGGCTACTTTTCCTCCTTTTCCCCGGCTTTCTCTCTTCTCTACTTATTCTATTTCCATTCTTTTTTTTATTTCTTAGCCGTCCCCATTACTTGCGTTTCCTCTTTACTGGTTTGTTTGATTTCCAACCCCCTCCCCATTCTCCATCTTCTCCTGTCTCTGATTTTCTATTTTATGAGTGTTTGTCTTTATCCCTCCTCCACCATACCATTCCTTATTGCCCCTCTTCCGTCATTTTTGCTCTTTCTGTTTCTCATTCACCTTGACTTATCTTTCCAAATTTCATGACCCGTGTGGCCTTCTATCTTCCTATACTCTCCTAGTCTTACTACATTGCCTGTTCTTCCCCATTCTGTGTTCTTCCCATATCCTTGTGTTCCATAACTTACACTTGCCTGGTTCCTTGACTTTCGTAGTTTCTGAAACATCTCTTTTATTTTCCTCTACTCCATCTCCTGTCCATCTTCATTCCTTTTTTTCCCTATCCCCAGTCATTCCTCCATTTTCTTCCCCCACCCCCCCACCCCCATCACCACACCCTTCCCTATTCCTCGGTGTGTGTAGTTTCATATCCTTCTCCATAACTTTCCTTTACCGCATTCATTGACGTTTCCTACGCGTTTTATACCTTTTCTCCGTTTCATTTTGTTTGTTGAAGTGCAATCTTTATTCGTTGACCTTTGTCCATTATTTCCCAATACCACAATACCTGTCGCTCCAAATTTCTGGCTTTGCCCATGCTAATTTCCTTCGTTGTCATACGCCATGACATTCGTTCCCCTGTCATCTGTTCTCTTGACAGCTCATTCTTAGTCCCTCTCTGTTCCCTAATATTCGTTTTTTTATTTTTCTCCATTTCTTAGGAATTCGTCTTTAATCCTTCTCGATTCTCTGACACTCGATCCATATCTTTTTCCATTTGTATCCCGCAACTAGGTCTTTATCCCCTTTTTTTTTTTACCGCTTCCATATCCCTACACTAGTTCCTGAGAACTAGTCTTTTATCCTTCTCCATGTCCTGAGAACTCTTTCAACCCTCTCCATTCCACGACACTCCTTCTTTTTTCTTATCCATTCCCTGGCATTCGTCTTTTATCCTTTTTATTCCTTGCCACTTATATCTTATTATCATTCCCTGACCCTATTCTTTATCACCCTTTTACTTCCTTGACACTCGTACTCAATCCTTCACCATTCCTAATATTGGTCGTTATCCTTTTGCATTCCCTGATACTTGTTCCATATCCTTTTCCTTACTCTGACACTTGTTCCATGTCCTTTTCCATTCCCTGACACTTGTTCCATGTCCTTTTCCTTACTCTGACACTTGTTCCATGTCCTTTTCCATTCCCTGACACTTGTTCCATGTCCTTTTCCTTACTCTGACACTTGTTCCATATCCTTTTCCATTCCCTGACACTTGTTCCATGTCCTTTTCCATTCCCTGACACTTGTTCCATGTCCTTTTCCATTCCCTGACACTTGTTCCATGTCCTTTTCCATTCCTGACACTTGTTCCATGTCCTTTTCCATTCCCTGACACTTGTTCCATGTCCTTTTCCTTACTCTGACACTTGTTCCATGTCCTTTTCCATTCCCTGGCACTTGTTCCATGTCCTTTTCCTTACTCTGACACTTGTTCCATGTCCTTTTCCATTCCCTGACACTTGTTCCATGTCCTTTTCCATTCTCTGGCACTTGTTCCATGTCCTTTTCCTTACTCTGACACTTGTTCCATGTCCTTTTCCTTACTCTGACACTTGTTCCATGTCCTTTTCCATTCCCTGACACTTGTTCCATGTCCTTTTCCATTCCCTGACACTTGTTCCATATCCTTTTCCATTCCCTGACACTTGTTCCATATCCTTTTCCATTCCCTGACACTTGTTCCATGTCCTTTTCCATTCCCTGACACTTGTTCCATGTCCTTTTCCTTACTCTGACACTTGTTCCATGTCCTTTTCCATTCCCTGGCACTTGTTCCATGTCCTTTTCCTTACTCTGACACTTGTTCCATGTCCTTTTCCATTCCCTGACACTTGTTCCATGTCCTTTTCCTTACTCTGACACTTGTTCCATATCCTTTTCCATTCCCTGACACTTGTTCCATGTCCTTTTCCATTCCCTGACACTTGTTCCATGTCCTTTTCCATTCCCTGACACTTGTTCCATGTCCTTTTCCATTCCCTGACACTTGCTCCATGTCCTTTTCCTTACTCTGACACTTGTTCCATGTCCTTTTCCATTCCCTGACACTTGTTCCATGTCCTTTTTCTTACTCTGACACTTGTTCCATGTCCTTTCCATTCCCTGACACTTGTTCCATGTCCTTTTCCATTCCTGACACTTGTTCCATGTCCTTTTCCATTCTCTGGCACTTGTTCCATGTCCTTTTCCTTACTCTGACACTTGTTCCATGTCCTCCTTTTCCTTACTTGACACTTGTTCCATGTCCTTTTCCATTCCTGACACTTGTTCCATGTCCTTTTCCATTCCTGACACTTGTTCCATGTCCTTTTCCATTCCTGACACTTGTTCCATGTCCTTTTCCATTCCCTGACACTTGTTCCATGTCCTTTTCCATTCCCTGACACTTGTTCCATGTCCTTTTCCTTACTCTGACACTTGTTCCATGTCCTTTTCCATTCCCTGACACTTGTTCCATGTCCTTTTCCATTCCCTGACACTTGTTCCATATCCTTTTCCATTCCCTGACACTTGTTCCATATCCTTTTCCATTCCCTGACACTTGTTCCATATCCTTTTCCATTCCCTGACACTTGTTCCATATCCTTTTCCATTCCCTGACACTTGTTCCATACACTTGTTCCATGTCCTTTTCCTTACTCTGACACTTGTTCCATGTCCTTTTCCATTCCCTGACACTTGTTCCATGTCCTTTTCCTTACTCTGACACTTGTTCCATGTCCTTTTCCATTCCTGACACTTGTTCCATGTCCTTTTCCTTACTCTGACACTTGTTCCATATCCTTTTCCATTCCTGACACTTGTTCCATGTCCTTTCCATTCCCTGACACTTGTTCCATGTCCTTTTCCATTCCCTGACACTTGTTCCATGTCCTTTTCCATTCCTGACACTTGTTCCATGTCCTTTTCCACTCTGACACTTGTTCCATGTCCTTTTCCATTCCCTGACACTTGTTCCATGTCCTTTTCCTTACTCTGACACTTGTTCCATGTCCTTTTCCATTCCTGACACTTGTTCCATGTCCTTTTCCTTTTGACACTTGTTCCATATCCTTTTCCCTGACACTTGTTCCATGTCCTTTCCATTCCCCTGACACTTGTTCCATGTCCTTTTCCTTACTCTGACACTTGTTCCATGTCCTTTCCATTCCCCTGACACTTGTTCCATGTCCTTTTCCATTCCCTGACACTTGTTCCATGTCCTTTTCCTTACTCTGACACTTGTTCCATGTCCTTTTCCATTCCCTGACACTTGTCCCATGTCCTTTTCCTTACTCTGACACTTGTTCCATATCCTTTTCCATTCCCTGACACTTGTTCCATGTCCTTTTCCATTCCCTGACACTTGTTCCATGTCCTTTTCCTTACTCTGACACTTGTTCCATGTCCTTTTCCATTCCTGACACTTGTTCCATGTCCTTTTCCATTCCCTGACACTTGTTCCATGTCCTTTTCCTTACTCTGACACTTGTTCCATGTCCTTTTCCATTCCCTGACACTTGTTCCATGTCCTTTTCCATTCCCTGACACTTGTTCCATGTCCTTTTCCTTACTCTGACACTTGTTCCATGTCCTTTTCCATTCCCTGACACTTGTTCCATGTCCTTTTCCATTCCCTGACACTTGTTCCATGTCCTTTTCCATTCTCTGGCACTTGTTCCATGTCCTTTTCCTTACTCTGACACTTGTTCCATGTCCTTTTCCTTACTCTGACACTTGTTCCATGTCCTTTTCCATTCCCTGACACTTGTTCCATGTCCTTTTCCATTCCCTGACACTTGTTCCATGTCCTTTTCCATTCTCTGGCACTTGTTCCATGTCCTTTTCCTTACTCTGACACCTTGTTCCATGTCCTTTTCCATTCCCTGACACTTGTCCCATGTCCTTTTCCATTCCCTGACACTTGTTCCATGTCCTTTTCCTTACTCTGACACTTGTTCCATATCCTTTTCCATTCTCTGGCACTTGTTCCATATCCTTTTCCATTCTCTGACACTTGTTCCATATCCTTTTCCATTCTCTGGCACTTGTTCCATATCCTTTTCCATTCCCTGACACTTGTTCCATATCCTTTTCCATTCTCTGGCACTTGTTCCATATCCTTTTCCATTCCCTGACACTTGTTCCATATCCTTTTCCGTTCCCTGACACTTGTTCCATATCCTTTTCCATTCCCTGACACTTGTTCCATATCCTTTCCATTCCTGACACTTGTTCCATAGCTTTTCCATTCCACACTTGTTCCATATCCTTTTCCATTTGACACTTGTTCCATATCCTGTTCCATTCCTGACACTTGTTCCATATGCTTTTCCATTCCCCGACACTTGTTCCATATCCTTTTCCATTCCCTGACACTTGTTCCATATCCTTTTCCATTCCCTGACACACGTTCCATACCCTTTTCTATTCCCTGTCAGTCGTTTTCTAACGCATTCTCTCCGAAATCCATCTCCAGACTTTTATTAATTTTGTCAGAATTGGTCGAGTGTCACGCCTGACGCAATAATCAATTGATGAAACCCTTTGGCCATTTAAGTGATAGAGAAGGTCGGGGCTAAGTGAAAGGATTTCCTTTAATTCTGGATATTTCCAGCAAATACACCACCCACGATTTGAAAGCCCTCAGAATTTTTGGGCTTCAGTTATTGGGAACAGGAGACTGATTACTGATTTTATCCCGATTTTATTTTTATCGAGAAGACTCTTGTAATCGTTAAGCGTATTACGTTCTCAACAAAGCTGGCTTTGATTTTGTAGAAAGTATCAAATTTAATGAAGTGATACTTTTTTTGTTTGCGTTATTAACAAATTAAGGTAGGCTTTGCCATTTGCAGTTCAGTATTTTAATGCCATTCATGCTATCGAGATTGGTTTTTCCCTCTACTTTAGAACTCAAAATTGCTTGCTTCTTTGCTCTGGTGTTATGTTAAGTGACAAATTAAGGTAGGCTCTGTTATTTGCAATTCAGTATTTTAATGTCATTCATGCCATTTAGATTGGGGTTTTCTTCTACTTTAGAATTGAAAATTGTTTGCTTCTTTGTTCTGGTGTTATGTTAAGTGATGAGCTTTAAGTCGATATAGCCTATAGCTGTTGCTTTTGAGGTGTTGTCATCTTAACATTTGTGTGTGTATTTTATTTTTTAAATTTATTTATTTATTTTTTTTTTTTTACGAAAATGTCAAAAGTGGAATTGGATGTGGATATGCTTCTTTTTTTGTGTGTGTATGTCGGATTCCTTTTCATTTCATCTTGTTCGCATTTTATGACAGGATAATGTTGATTTTAGCATCGCGGCATTCTGTCTCTTTAAGCCTTCCTTTCAGCCTCATTTATGAAAGTAAAGATGTCTGCCATTTTAAGGCAAGCCGATGATATCTTGCTTTTTCGAAATTTGTAACTCGGAAGCCTTATATACCTCAGTGTTGCCGTCTATGTTCGTATTGGTAAAGGAAACTGCAAATGTTTTCAGTCGTTTATGTCATTTTCATCCACAAGCTATTCTTGAGATATAAAGAGTGCCACAATGTAATGTATTTAGTATTGCAACACTTTTCCCTTCTGAGTATGAAAATAAATTAGACTTAATGCTGAGTCTCTTTCATTTTGATTAGTTACTCGAAATTTTAATCTTAGAGTTTTCCATACCATTGTTTTTTTTACTTCAACTGTTGAACGTATCTCCATGGTTTAATTGTGAACAGAGCACCAGAGACATCTTCTTATGTACGGCCATTCTCTGAAGCTTAGTGAATAAAAAAAACACTTTTTTTTTTTTTTTTTTTGGCTGTAGGCCACTACGTGTGAATACTTGAGAGATGTGTCTGCATATGAGACTCAGACACCTGTTGCTTTCAAATTAACATATAACTTTTCATTGTTGAATCATTCGTTACCCAAGAAAACCTGAGAAAATGTTCGCAGGAACTAATCAGCAATTAAAATACTGTTATTTCTTTATTGCCAGTTCTTATAATCTTCCCTCTGTGAGAGATGGTGCCGTTTGTTGTTAATTTAATGTAATTAACTTTTTTTGGAATGCAGGCTAGACTTGGGTAAATCTGACTAGTCTCCCACTCCCATGCTTATTTTATAGATATTACTTTAGCCATTGTTCCGGAGAGTTTCACAGTTGTTCTCAGTTAGCCCCATGTTGTTGTTCTCGTTGTCCAGTTGAGGTTTACAACCCCACCGATGCTGTGTGGAGGTCAAGAGTTCGACTGTTCAGTGGTTTTGTGGGTATCTCCCTACTTGAAGGTCATGGAATGATAATTATCATCTTTTGTAATTCCTGAATCATGTAATTTGCCTGTTTCCAAGAAGTGGGTCTGTCATATCTCAAGGCGTTCATCACACCAACCCTTGCATGACCAAGCCCCTTTTGGACTGCCGTGTCATATGTTTCTTCGCCACTGAAAACAGCGAAAGCACGAAGAAATTACACCTGAAACTCTTTGTCTACACTCTACACCATCATGCAATACGAAAACTGTGATACTGGAGATTTTGAAACTGATTTCGCACGCTGTTGAATTTATATAACATTTATGGGCCCTTTCGGGAGGGGAACGAAGGTTTGCGCCTCCGAATCAAGAGACATCGATTATTGGCCCATTGTATGA
>NC_089790.1:10420000-10432500 GCF_040412425.1 Macrobrachium rosenbergii
GGTGAGGCTCGAGTGAAGTGGGAATTGAGAATCGATAAAGGAACAAACTTAAAGGGGTCACCGTTCTTCCTTCTCTCTCTCTCTCTCTCTCTCTCTCTCTCTCTCTCTCTCTCTCTCTCTCTCTCTCTCTCTCTCTCTCTCTCTCTTTTACACCGGCCTTGGACAGTGTTTAAATCTACACTATTGCGAGAGGTGAAATTTTTATTTATTCATTAATGAATTACTCATAGTTGGAACGTTACTTAAGGATGTAATTGCAACCCTGATTTGTGGAAAGGTCACAATTTAGTTCTATGTAAAATTTAAAGTTGTATCTATTTTTGTCCGTTTGTGCTCATACTTTCTTCAGCCTAATTATACGTGGAAATAAAACTTGATACGAAAAGAATCCGTCCAGCTTGTTCTAAACAGTTAAATTTTCCTCACTTCACTAGTCCTCGGTGCTTCAAAGAAATCTTAAATTTCGTCTGTGATTTAGAAAATGAGTTAGAGGAGGGAAGGCTGTTGGGAGCCTTCTGAATCATCTTTTTAACTGTATTTATTAAGTTTATTGTTATGTTTTGTGTGACAATTGCCAGAGGTGATTTTGTGTTTCCTAGTTCTGCAGTAATTGGCAAAGGATGGAAGCTGCAGTTTCCCCAGGGGTGACCTTTAAATAACTTCTCTCTTTTAGGATCGTTGATCTGGTGACTATTGATAACACATCTCTCTCTCTCTCTCTCTCTCTCTCTCTCTCTCTCTCTCTCTCTCTCTCTCTCTCCTTACCTCTGCACAATGAGAACTCCGCAATTGGACTTTCATAACTTCTCTCTTTTAGGATCGTTGATCTGGTGACTATTGATAACACAATCTCTCTCTCTCTCTCTCTCTCTCTCTTACCTCTGCACAATGAGAACTCCGCAATTGGACTTTCATAACTTCTCTCTTTTAGGATCGTTGATCTGGTGACTATTGATAACACAATCTCTCTCTCTCTCTCTCTCTCTCTCTCTCTCTCTCTCTCTCTCTCTCTCTCTCTCTCTCTCCCTTACCTCTGCACAATGAGAACTCCGCAATTGGACTCTCATATACCTGGCACAACAAGCATAATATTGGTGCCTGCACAAATCTGTGTGATATTAGTGAACAAAAATTGACTGCAATTTCTTTTTCATAATGTCATGGAAATTCACAAAAGTATGGAAAATCTTTACCTGAAACAAAATATTTTTCACAGGCTGACTGACCTCATTTGTCTGTAAAAACAATCTGTAATCAAGACGACTCTTCAATATTTTTTCTGTCCATAATTATCTTTCCTTTTCCGTACTCTGGGTAACACAATTTGCAATTAAAATTTGATTTATTTTAGATATTCATTGTAGTCGTATGAACATGATTCTCTGATCTTTTATAAAAAAAATTTTCAGTAAGTTCCAACGTTTTTACTGGCGGAAATTAAATTAGAAATGCGTTGGGAGCTGTTTCTATTAAATTCTTCTTTAATAAACTCTATTTGATTATTTAAAACTTACGACTTGCTTTTGAAAGAAGGTATAAGGTCTCACCTTCACGTATAATGTTCTGTGCTGGATGTACCAGTTTCTGTTCACAAAGAAAAAAAGGAAAAATGTAAGTTTCTTGCATTTGTTTAATCCTATAGCAGAACCGTTCGAACTTGGGAAGTTTCAACTTGGTGCAAATGGTTTCAAGTTAAGCAGGCGGACAGGAGTCTTACTTTATGGTTTCTTTGTTAAGTGTCTTTGTTACTTTGATAGTTATCTTACTTTGTTTGTTATCCTCTTTCATTGTTTATTCCTCTCAATTTCCTTGGCTATACTGGGGTGCTTTCCCTGCATGGGCCCTTAGGATTGTAGCATTCTGGTTTTTCAGTTTAGCCTTGTAGCTCGGCTTGTAATAATAATAATAATAATGATAATGATAATGTATATCGGTAGAAATATAGTTCTCGTAGTCTGTTCTAATGCAGCTCTTGGTCTTATACCAGGCGGGAAAGAGCTGATAATAATTGTATTGCTTAATCACCTGGTCAGAAGGAAATATTTCCAGAATTAACCTTGTAATGCCAAAATGGTTAACAGTGTTGAAGTTAAAGTTTGATGCTGTTCCTGAGGTCATCACTATGAATTAGATTAGTGAGTCCCCATAACCATCATCATTTGGGGTTGTAATACTGGTCCTGATGTTGCTGCCACAAGTAATTTTCATTATTTTAGTTGAGTTTGTGCACGTAATACCTCTACTGCCTGGCCATTGGCTATTATTGTTGTCACTAGTTTAACAGTTGTATTGCTTACATTGCAGTTGTGGCAGAAACTTATCAGTGTATTACGATTATCGAATGGCTCTTTTTGAATCAGTTTTCCGGTTTAATTGTCCTAGACATAAAAGCCCTGGAAACGAACGTTGTTAATCGGCTGGAACGCTTAACTGGAGAGATTGCGCAGTTGTTAGCTAAATGCCTGCAAACACGTCCGCTCCAGATTTTGACGGAATATCATCGTAATTTTGTTCCAGAACTTTTTTTTTTTTAATTCGCGAGCGTTGCTCGTCAACTGGTTTGGAAAACATTTTGCAAGCTGCGAACTAATTTTTGGGGGGATGGATAGCCGATGTGGATGGACTTACCTGGATTTTAGATGTGGTCCTGGCATTCTGAAATGGATTTCTTCTGTTGGTGATTTTCAGATTGCTGTATTGAAGCAGCACCATTGCTTCCCCCTGAAATTGAAGGTGTTTTTATGTTTGCTATTATTGGTAATTTTTCTAATTAACATGTTATTTTACCATAACCATCGTGAGGCTTTAACTTCAGCATTATTGATATCAGACTGTAGATAGTCATTTTTCTATAATTGATGCGATTAAATATAAGGTATAGAAACTTATACTGTGCAGTTTCGTTAATAAAGTAATTGTTAATAATGCCAAATTCTTATTTTATCTCTCTCTCTCTCTCTCTCTCTCTCTCTCTCTCTCGTGTGGAAATAGATAGAACACAGTAACCATTTAAATAATATCGTATATGTTACGAATATCTTGAATCGGGCCTCTGTGCGTTTTCAAATGTTTCATAGTATCATTTCAACAAACAAGAAGCCTTCGCCGCTGTTGTCTATATATATATATATATATATATATATATATATATATATATATATATATAATCTCTGTTGCCTTTGTAACCTTTTCGGTAGCACCTTCGTATTATCGCGTCATTCCCGAGAGGTCCTGGGTTCGATCCTGACGTTAGGTAGATAATTAGTTGTATGTTCGTCATGATCCTTTCTGTTTCTTTCCATCATATTCACTCAGATGGGATGATTCGAGTTAAATGCTGTCACTTGCGCCACTGTCTGGTCGGGAAGTTAGTTATCTTATGTATAAACCTAATGCCATTATTTTTTTTTATTTTGCTTAATTTTTCTAAATTTTTGACGTATTTTTGATCGACAGATTACCTGACCCTGTGATCTTGATTTTAGATATAATTATATTTTAGGTGACATATTAAATGGATAGATTTCATCTCCAGTCAAGTTAAGCAACAAAGTTACAGGATATGCAAATTAGGGGAAACAAAGTTCATATTGATTTTTTTGTGGGGGGTGATTTTTTAGGGGCAGCGTGGGATATGAGCATTCCATTTTTATGTTGGTAGAACAATTCGATTTCGTTATCATTTAATGCTGGAGCTTTTGATACTTAGTTTCTACATAGATTCGCTGTAGATGCTGGCCACAACTTTGATAATCAAGATTTTTATTTAAACTTGAAATTAGGTTTCGAAATCTACTTCCTAGTTCTCATTAACGGTTTTTAAGCGACCAACAACAAAGATTTGTTGCAGAGCCAAGACCTATATTTTTTTTCGATCTTCATTAGGGGTAGTGGGTTGGCCATGTGTTGTTTTTAGTTTCTACAACTGATTAGCGACACGTTAATCGGAGTGATGACATTGACGACAGGACTTTGCTGTTTCTTATCGAGAGCTCTCTAAACATGCTGCTTAGATTGTTTAACGCCTTTCGGTTTTCTTGATATAGAACTGAAGATAATACTGTGCACGGACACCCTACTGTTGTTGCAATTGTCTTGGTGCAAATGCTCAGCGAAGTTGTTGCAAGCTTCAACACAGGTCTTGAGAGAGGTCAGTCAGTCGTGTGGTTGTGTGACGTGACATGAGGCTGAAACCGGCAAAACTGCGACCTTATTGATTTGCTGGTCTCAGACTGTCGTCCTGCTCCAATATCTTTTCTATAGGAAGCACTGTATAAAATTCCCCTGAGTTTATGACATTGCGTGTTGTTACCTTCGATTCTGCGTTTCATTTTTATCACTACTTAAATACCTAACGATGTCCGAAATCTTGGTATTGCTCATAAGATTCTTGTATCTACAGAAGATGTGGAATTAATGCCACAAACCTCAGATTTCTAGTCCTGCCACAAGTGAACGCTGTTCTCGTACCAGGATGTCAGTAGTTTCCCCTGCTTATTATCATTTCAAAAGGATGATTCAAAAAGGTGCTTTCATCTTGTGCAGCAAGGCAGTAGCATTTAATAGCCAATTTTCCGCAGATTTGTTTATACAGAAAATTTCCATCTGCGCCTTTAAATCCAGCAGTTAGAACTGGATGTTTTACTCGCTTTCCAGAGAATAAGCATTTGCATTCTTTTGAGATGCAATTTTGTGACTGCCCTGTGCCAAAGTTTTTTTTTTTTTCCAGTCAAACTCAGAAACAGTTATCCTCATGCACTTTATATTCAAGAAAACAGTGTTTTAAAGTACTGTGCATTTAACTTTATGTTTCTCTTCACTTTGCCTTTTTCACGTATCAGTATCCTTTCCTGCAAAAGTGTGGGTTACTAGTTAAGACTCTTTTAGATTTGATCTCTAAAGGTGCTTGCGTAACTGTGGTAATAATGAAGCAGCGTAACCATCAAGAGAAATGTTCAGTCAAAAGTAATGAGCCCTAATCTCGAAATCACAAAATTAAGCAAATTACCGTTTATAATTTCCATAATTCTGTATAATGTCGAAGACTTTCGCCTGGTTTAGCGAAATATAGTTCAATTCTGTATTGAATCTGTTTTCATAAATCTACGTAAGGGACACTGATTTTTAATCCACATTGCAAAGAACAAGAGAAATTTAGATTATAATGTAAGAGTTGTATAATGCGAGAAACCATGTACATAAATATGTGTATGTCTGAGACCAGGAGATACTGATTATATTACTGAACAGTGGAAAGTATGGATGGACTAACGTCGTTATTTAGAGTAAGTTCACATTTCGCTGTTCTAGAAATATTTCTAAAAATATACTGCTTCGGAGTGTGCTTAAACTATTTCTTATTGATTAATATTTTCGCACAGTGGACCTCGATCTTCTCTCAGTTTAAACTTTCTTCAGTTTTTCGAATGTTTATCGTTATTTAACAAATAGAAATAAACGATTTCTGATGAATGCAAAGCTTTGATTTTTTTGCGATGCCAGGTTGCTTTTCCGAACTATGATAGATATTTAAGAACTAAAATTGTGAATGTTATGGTGAAAGAAAGTTTTTTTTTTTTTTTTATTATTATTTTTTTAAGATATCAAAGAAAAGGGCTTAGTAAAACCATCTTTCCATTATACTTCCTTTACCACTAGGCTTTTCTTTACTGTCACGCTTTAGGCGCACAGCCGATACTGAAGTTGATCATCAGGCCTCTAACCTACGAGAGGAATTGTTTAATGAAACCCCTTAATAAATTTAGTCCCTATGAAATACTCTCGCTTTCTTCTGCCTTGCTGTGAAATCCTCTCTCTTTGAATTCGCTTCTCTGATCTTCATAAACTTCTCCTTGCCTAGTCAGGCATGCTAATAACTTTTAAGGTTGTGTCCTGGAATTTTTTTTATTCATTCCAAAACAGAGAAAAATAGGGGAAAATATAAAGCGTGGCTAGCTGTAAGGGTGGCTATGAAATATTGGAAGTTTCGTATTTTTCATAACCTTTAATTTTTATTTACATGTAGATGGATGAAAAGATTGAATACCGTTCAGGTTTTCTCCTGAGCTGTTCTTCATTTGAAACGTATTTTTGCTTTAAACCTGAAACGCGAAACCATTCTTTCTGTTATTCACAGAACGAGAACAAAAAATTCTGCGGCCTCTTGTACACGCGCGCGCGCGCACACACACACACACACACACACACACACACACACACACACACACACACACACACACACACACACACATACGATCTTCAAAGCGAGGTAGGCTCTATTCAGTGGTATTCGCGTCTCCTACTTGCCATGAATTATGGTTCTCCTGCGAAGGCAATTTACCTTTAAGTTAAGAGGATGTTTCGAAATCCCCTTCATCTTCTTGTTCTCTTCTCGCGGTCTCGTTAACTTGTAAGCCTTGTAGTTCAGTTTCCGCAGGCTTTAAATAGAAACTTCTCTTTGTTATCAAGTTTGTGTATTTATGCTAATAATTTCAGTTTTGAGTCTGTGTATTATTTTCGACAGTGGAAGAGTTTCATTTTTTGGCAGTGGAAATGTTCAGGTAACTAACCAGAGACTCACGCATGTGAAGTAAATTTCATTCACTATTTTCGTACGATAATAACGCTTCTCACTTTACAAACAATATTTGAAGATATTTTGGTAGAGGCTCGTTAAGTTAGTAAATAAAGATTTTCGTTTTCCATTCGCGTTCCGCTGCACTGGAATATCTTAAAGTCTGTTCGTAGTTTCTTTGTCCCGGAAAATACTTATTCCTTCTTTGGGGATGAAAACCTTTGAAGATGAAGAACCCTTTTCTTTTCAGATTATTTTCAAGGTTTGGGACATTGCCATTGAATATTAATGTATTACGTTTCTTCAGGGTTTGTTGTTGAATAAGAATTTTATCGGATAGTTGTCTTCCCCGTGATGTGATTGTTGCCAGTAATGAATATGTATAATGCGTAAAGAATGAAAAAATTGTGTAACTTTGAAAATCGACGTGCTCTGTAAGAAGATGCACAAGTTCATATTTGGATTCTGAACTGGTGCAATTATCCAGTCTTGACGTTTTTAATGTTGTAATGAGCTTTCATGCACGTACATATTTATTGTGGAACTGATTTTTAATATGAATTTATTTTCATATTTTTAACATACCTTTAAACGCTTCAAACAACGTCGTGTGCCCATTTTTTTATTTCAACAGTAAAAATGATGGCTTACATAATTCAGGATTCTATTTAGCATCATTTCTCAATTAAATAAAGATATAATATTCGTTATTACATATATTATATTTGATGTAGGAAAGGTCGGTTTGTTCCATAGTTCACCCCCGCAAAATCTTTTTTCGGAAAAATAAGTGGGAAAAACTGACCTAAGTAATTTCATTGACCTTTAGACTAGTGATTCGATATCTATGCCGTAGGTAGAATTGGTTATGGAGGATTCACGTTTAGAAGAAATGGGAAGGAAAAGGAAACGTAAAGCCTTCAAAAACCTTCTTTAATTATATTTCTATAAATAGAAGTTTGAATCAGAATATCATTCAGTTTTTTCTGTATCAGAATATAATGTTAAGGTCATAGTAAGAAAAGTTGTACCTTTATCTAAATAAAACTGTGGCCAAACCACACTTTACATTGCTCTTACTAATACTTAACTTTCTAAACTATTCCCCACCATGGTTAGCTAGCTAAATGCCCTCATTCTTCTTTCACCCACCTTACCTATCACCTAAAATTATATATATATATATATATATATATATATATATATATATATATATATATATATATATATATATATATATATATATATATATGCACTTTACTTTTTATGTTCTCATTAGACGAAGCCTTTCAAATTTGTCTTTTATCATCTCCGGCTAGAACCAGACTTTCTGCTGCAAGATATTGCGGCTCTTTCTGGGCAGTCTTGTCTTTCCCAACTTCACTTAATGACCTGTGCATAATGGAAAATATGCGCGTAAAAATGCCTCGTAATTCATTTTTCCCTTTTACTTCTTGTCATATTTATGTCCTTATGGGGATTTGCATAAGATAAAGACTAAGGAAGTTTTTTCCGTACCTTTCGTCATTACGGTGAATTACGGCCGGACGGACTTGGGGGGGCGGGGGTGGGGGGGGGGACATTTTCCAAAGTGTTAGGGTAGAAGACGAGGAAATGAGATGAGGTGATGCATAAATTTTTGTTAGCGATTGTTTATGGGACCTTTCCCTGGCGCCAAAATCCCGTGGAAGGAGATATTAGTTATTGTCCCGTACTAAATCAAAACTGAAACCCCCGTTTTAAATTAGCTGCTGTACTTGGAAGGGTTATTCCTTTTATTTACGCAGTAGTGATTACGTGAACAGTGTTGAATTCATTTCTTGTACAGATATATGGGTATTTTAGTCAATGAAATAACGCTGGGAAGACAGTTTGAAGATCGGTTTGTAGATTTTTACCTTTATATGTAATTTATGTTTGTTTTATTCACTGAAAACTATCTTGCGTATGTGTTTCGTTCAACATGTGTATAATTATAAATTTGTGTATATCGCACTTACAATTGTCTTTGTTATTAATATACTATTATGCAGTGCTATTTCGTCTCTTGACTTCATTGGTTGCGTATTTGTAATTATTATTCGTTGCAAGAATGTAGGTTATATCACATGCTGTAAAGGTTCTCTGGTGTGTACTTGAAGGTCAAAATTGTATTACTGCTTAATAGATTAGCTGCTCTTTTTTATAGTAAAACCCCTTCTTATACCTGACATTTTGGAGTTCGACAGGTTAGCGTTTTGGAGCTCTTTCCAGTTTCAAGGTCTAAATTGTATTATTGCTTAATAGATAGTTGCTATTTTCATGGTAAAACCCCTTCTTATTTCTGCCATTTTGGTGTTCTTCAGGTTAGCGTTTTGGAATTCTTTCCAGTTTCAGTCATTACTTACCGAATGAGCGTCGTCTTCAAGAACAAAATATAACATAGTGCAGATGATGCAGTTATGATCCACCACGTGACCCTCGTATAGCGTTAGGATTTTGTTTTTCAGAGACGATTCAATAACAGCCGAAGATAGGTTAAGCGCTGATTACTCCATATATGAAAGCGTAGGCTCGTATGTTGGGAAAAATGCGAATTTCCTTTCAATTTGGTATTTTTCACTAGACCCTTATGCGGAATGATGTAAATGTTATCCTGGATGTGTGTGTTGCGCTTATTTGAAAGCGATGCTGTTATGGGATATGAGATTCTCATTGTATTGGTAACCTCGTGATATTTGATTATGAATATTTAATTATACGAATATTTAAAAATATTTTGCTTTCGTGAACGCAAGTGTTGTGCTGAAAGTGATGCCGTTAGTGGGATATGAGATTGTCTTTGTATTGGTAATATTGTGATATTTGATTATGAATATTCAGTAATATTTTGTTTACCATTGAAACCGATCTCTTTTTTTTCACTGGACTTGATAATCAGATTCTATGATTTCAAAATTTTCCTCATTGTTCATCAAAGGTCCTTCTTATATTGAGGTGATGGCATTTGACGCATAAATGCGTTTAATGCTTTTAGGAAGGTAATGTTTAAACAAAAAACTGCTTAATAAATATAGATAGTGTTATATTAAAAAAAAAAAAAAAGTTTATGGTGTGACATTTTGTGGATATCTGTAGCAACCAGCTATCAAATGCTCGAGAATAGGCACTTACGGCGCAAACACTTTCGTATGGTGGACATATTGTTCAGCTCGTGCATACATATATCTGTCAGTTTCAGATACATTCCACTATACCCGATTAGAAACACCCTCGCCGCAGTTTCTTTTAGATATTAATGCTACTGACACATATATTTTATAGAATCTACTAGACACTTGTACAAGATATAAATGTGTCTTTCTGATGACTATCATGACCTGTTAAGTTTCGACCCTCACATTTTTTGGGGATATACCCAAAGAGTAATAACGGCCAAAGCGCTGCTAGCTTGCAGAATTCGACAGATGGATGTTTGCAGGATTCGACAGGTAGATGTTTGCAGAATTCGACAGATAGATGTTTGCAGAATTCGACAGATAGATGTTTGCAGAATGCGACAGATGGATGCTTGCAGAATGCGACTGATGGATGTTTGCAGAATTCGACAGATGGATGTTTGCAGAATTCGACACAGATGTTTGCAGAATTCGAGAGATAGATGTTTGCAGGACTCGACAGATAGATGCTTGCAGAATGCGACAGATAGATGTTTGCAGAATTCGAGAGATAGATGTTTGCAGAACTCGACAGATAGATGCTTGCAGAATGCGACAGATAGATGTTTGCAGAATTCG
This sequence comes from Macrobrachium rosenbergii, assembly GCF_040412425.1. Lineage (NCBI taxonomy): Eukaryota > Metazoa > Arthropoda > Malacostraca > Decapoda > Palaemonidae > Macrobrachium > Macrobrachium rosenbergii. Next base: position 10,430,351 of record NC_089790.1, read on the forward strand.
GCAGATAGATGTTTGCAGAATTCGGCAGATAGATGTTTGCAGAACTCGACAGATAGATGTTTGCAGAATTCGAGAGATAGATGCTTGCAGAATGCGACAGATAGATGTTTGCAGAATTCGAGAGATAGATGTTTGCAGAACTCGACAGATAGATGCTTGCAGAACGCGACAGATAGATGTTTGCAGAATTCGGCAGATAGATGTTTGCAGAATTCGGCAGATAGATGTTTGCAGAACTCGGCAGATAGATGTTTGCAGAACTCGACAGATAGATGCTTGCATGAGTTGAACTATAAAGTAGGGTGTTAGTGCGTTGGTTGAAATTCTCTTAATGGATGCCAAAGCTTCCTCGTTTATTTCCTGTTCAGATATAGGCTTGTGGCATTAATTGTACCCAGAAAAGCTCCAGAAAATCAAGAGGACAAGAAGTCTTGTGAATGGCTCCGAACCATGGCCCATGCTAATGCAAGCCCAGTGCTGTAGCACAGGCTATGGGATCCATATGGCCTTCTGTTAGCAAGGTCTGTGGTTCGGTGCCAGTCCGTGCACATCAGTCAACTCAAGTCTGAATGAATGTGCACCAGCTGGATATAGAAGAAAAGGGCTTGGGTCTAGCAATCTCATCCCGAAAGTCCGGCTGAGAATCCAGGCTAATATTAGCACCTTTTAAATGAAAATACGCGCTTGGTGATTTATTTATATATATATATATATATATATATATATATATATATATATATATATATATATATATATATATATATATATATATATATATATATATATATATATAGAGAGAGAGAGAGAGAGAGAGAGAGAGAGAGAGAGAGAGAGAGAGAGAGAGAGAGAGAGTTGTAAAAATACGTTCTCCCTTTATCAGTGGGTACATTTTTGCATAATATTTTACGTTACTGAGCTGTCAAAGGAATAATTACTAAAAGATTATAATTTTATAATTGAACTGATAGTTACTCGGCGTCAGTGACCTTACGTCTGAAGTAATAAAAACAAATTTCTTCCGTTACATAAGGAAAATTTTATAATTGGAAATACTTTTTTAAAAAAAGTGTATTTTAGTAGGCAGCTTTGGGATTATTATGCACAGAATTTATCGCAACGTTGAATGAAAGTTTTTCTGTAAGTTTAAAATTGAATTTGAAATCAGTACTGAAAGATAATTAGCTCATGCTCGATTTTTTTAATACGTTCCTTCCCCTCCCACAACACACACGCAAACACACACACTTACCCATACATACGAAAATGCTGGATAACTGACTGTGCCGGTATCCGTGTAAAGAATCGATCCGCGCGCCATTCACGTCGGCTCACGTCCCGTAATTTAGGTTAGAATGAGAAAAAATCTCCGTTTGTGTATCCCAGATGCCTCATCTACACCCAAAGTAAGAAAGATGCACCTCCAAGGGTCGTGATGGGAAAAGGTAATCCCTGCCTTCAGTGGTTCTCGATGGTAACTCTGAGTCTTTGTCTTTCTTCGGAGATTATTTAATCTCTCTCTCTCTCTCTCTCTCTCTCTCTCTCTCTCTCTCTCTCTCTCTCTCTCTCTCTCTCTCTCTCTCTCTCTATATATATATATATATATATATATATATATATATATATATATATATATATATATATATATATATAAACTAATACATGTATAAATACACATATATATGTTTATGTATATAATTTTGTAGATGAGATGGTTAGCCCTCACTATTTTTCACCATGGTTACCATCAGCTAATTACCTAATTCATTCTTTTAATTGAGTATGCCTAGTCTCATTCAGGAATCCAACGTGTGTCCCCTTATTCGGTGAACGAGGATGCTACTGCTAACACCGTATATATTTACACTTTCTTAGTACAAACAAGCAGAATGCCATTCATTGCTTGACTAAAAATAGCTATTAAGTGTTCAGAATTGTTATAAATGAAGCCACATTGTTCTTAATGAAATTTTCTACCACGTTTGTAGCAGTTTGATATCTATGCACAGTGACACAGATATGCCCAGTAGGGATAGTACTGTATATTTAGTATGATAATTGTGCAAATAACAGTTCGAGTAAATCATGCCTACTAAATAAGAGCAGGGTTAAGTGAAAGTGAAATCAGCTATATGTTTTTAGCATTTTTTGAG
>NC_089790.1:10435000-10440000 GCF_040412425.1 Macrobrachium rosenbergii
AGAGAGTAATTTGCCATATCCTTGGATTTTGTAATGAAAAAGAGAGAGTAATTTGCCATTTCCTGGGATTTTATAATGAAAAAGAGAGAAAGTAAAGTAAGTAAAAAGAAAATTCACGACTACTGCTCATGAAAGGTTTATTTATCCTTATTGTTTTATACTGACCAGTGTAACCACAAGGGAAGCGTTTCAGCCGTTTATTCCCACACTGGAACGGGCACATGTATGTTCATCTTCCATATTAGCGGTTTCTAAAGAAAATCTTAACGCATATTTTTACGAATAATATATATATATATATATATTATATATATATTATTATTATTATTATTATTATTATTATTATTATTATAATACTGTCACTCAGAATAATCGGGTGCTGTCTTTATTCTTGGTTTATAAGGAGAAGTTATTTATCAGAAGTGAATTCAGTACCATTTTTTTGGTGTTATTAAGTTTAGCTCATTGATTACGAGAAAATACTTAAAACCCCAAGAGACAATTTCAGATTTAGGCTTTTCTGCTTCATGATCCATTTTCAAGAAATCCCCCCCCCACATTTTTGCCTTTTCATTTTAATTATAAATGCCATCCTTTTACTGCGATAGATTTGATTCTGTATGGTTTGCACCGAAAGATTCAAGAGAAAACAATCAGAATTTAAATCAGCAATCACTCCAGCATGAATGGAACTCGTGATTAATCTCATTAAAGCTGCCTACGGCCATCCTAATTAAACGTTATGCGTGTGATGAAATTTGCTGCGACTATAATGACGTAACCGGGAATTTCGTTAGTCGCCCTTGCTTTCAAATTTTCCCTTTGATTGGTATTTGTGTTTGTCCTGGTCACATTGTATCGGAGGGCTGAAAAAAAAAAAAAAACATTGTATGTACGAGCGGCTGACCCGTGTCTGCAAGCCGAGAAAATAGCATTTGTTTGTTTTAAAGTTTCGGCTTTTGTATTTTTGCTGAATCTTGTTATATAGTGTAGTTTTCAGTACACTAAATACACAATCTGGTAAAATGCTTTTGGGAAAACGCCGGTTTCAGGCTTGTTTTCTTTAAATTTAGATTCGAAAAACCACAACCTTTGTGCCTATAAACTCCTGTTAATTAACACAAACCTAAATCTCGCCAAATGAATTACTTTAACTGGGCGAATTGTGTGTTTTATTGGCCATGTCGACTTGCAGAAACAAACAACATTGTCCCTACAAAGTGACTGAGTAAAATTAGACTGACTAAAATTTTATCACTTGATGGGTTTGTGCCAGTATTCTCTCAGCTTGTAGGTCTTACTTTGTATCACCCTGTAGTTACAACCAGTAACCTAGATCTAAGAGTTTATAATAAAAGGAAGAACGGTGACTGAGGAATTAGAGCACAAAGGGCCTCGACAGCTAGAAGAGCGAGATTGCTTTCAAGATGCTGGGCAACACACAGCGTTCTGAGAGATTCACCGATGTGCTATTGATAATGATGTAGGTCAGTTCAGCAATATGGTATACATGGAAAAAACAACAAACTGGAGAACAAATATATATGTGTTTTCAAAGGTCGATACCAGTCCGTTATCATTATGGCATACCATTCAGGTAACATTCCATTTCCTTCCCGAACCGTTACGGTGACACGGCAACACAATCCGACTGATTTGTACGTTTTTTGCAACGGAGTTTGGTTGATCTTCTATGCTTACAACTTGGTGCTACCTTGTGTTTTAAAGTGATGACTGTGAATTAAAGTGAAGAGCATAATTTTCCTGTAAAGCTAAAGATATCAGTCACGACCGCCCTAGTGCGATTAGGCCTAGAATAAGCTTCTCATTACCGTATGCAAATTCACGTAGTTAAAAGTGAGTGATAAGGCTCTTATTAATTATTAATTTGTCTTGGTTTCTGATCTTTTTGGTTTAGGCTTGGCCTGAATTAAAATTTTCAGCAGCGTTGCTGTTTTCTCACGTGATGTAGTCTTATGCTTAGCTTATACCAGGCTACCCAGAAACGGTAATCTAACCTTGCAATTTATATAGCCTTTTGGGTGTATGTTATCCCTGAGGTATGTATAATGAATGGTGCTGAAAAAGTACCATAAAAAGTATGTATATGTATATATATATATATATATATATATATATATATATATATATATATATATATATATATATATATATATATATATATATATATATATATATATATATATATATATATATATATATCATATATATATATATATATATATATATATATATATATATATATATATATATATATATATGTCTGAAATGCTAAGAGTATCTTTTGTTACTATTTCAATAATATATAAAAGATTTTTCCCTACCCGTGGACTAAGAAAGTAATTTCTTATAGTTTCCCTTCATTTCTCTTTCCGCTGCTTTTTTTTGTCACCCTTGCATCGTGATGATTGATCAGTGATATAAAAATATTTGGAGAAAGAACTTGCACCTTTTGAATTGGTTTTATTCACTCTATTACTATACTTATAATGGTATCATAATCTCTACGTCATCTGGTCGAAACACAATGATGTACAAAAGCAGAACTACGAACACCGTTATTTTCAGGTATACAGCGTCATAGTCAGCTGAAAAGTACACTGAATTTATAACTACAGCGCTCATTAAGTTAACCATTTATAGATCATCTTGCATTGATCAGAGAAGACCAGTTTGTAGCTAAACTTGTCGCTAAAATGGCATACCATGGGTCGAATAGGGTTGTCTTTCAAGTTGATTTGCCGCAGAAGTGATATTACTCACCGAAATTGGTGACCCAAAATGACTGTATACCACGCATAAGACTTTTAGATAAATGAAGCAGGAAGTGCTCGAAAGTTTTCCGTTTAGGAAGTCCGTTCCTTAATCAGATGATAGAGGATAATTTAGGCAGTGACTCCCATTTAGCTGATGAAGTAGCGACTGTTGCCTTATTTTTCACCAAACTGAAGCTATATATATATATATATATATATATATATATATATATATATATATATATATATATATATATATATATATATATATATATATATATATTTATATATACATATATGTAATATGTAATTAAGTTTTATATAGCAGCAGATATTTTGTTGGAGTGCTCTGTAAAAAACAGAGATGGAAATTTCTCGAAATATTGTAACCAGTGAGAAGAAACCTCGTTTTTACATAGGAATATCATTTGACGTTTTCTTTCGTAGCTAACTGCATTTATATGGAGACTTTACTTTCACATTGTGAATTACAGAAAAATAAGCATTTGCTATATCCAGGTAATTTAATATCACATTTAACAAGTGAATTTCCATTCTGCCTTTTCAGAAAGGGGCATACCGTGAAGGCACGCTTGGTGTGGTGTGGCCCTAGTTGGGAGGGTCCAAGACCTTGAGGAGGCGAGGGGCGCGCACCTCATTTACCTCCCTCTCTCACACCCACACTAGCCACAGCCATGCTGGAACCAAGCAGTTCCGAGGAAGAATCTGAGGGTGAGGTTCAGGAGGAGCCCGGTCTTCACAGGAACCTTCCCGCCCACTCCGGAGGAGGACCCGCCCAACATGCCACAGATGGGGCGCCCGCCGTCGCGGCTCCCGCTCACCCGTCACTCCAGGTGCCAGGCCCTAATACCAATCTACCTAGGTAAGGCTTCCTTCGTGGTACGGGCGCTTCGCGTCTCATGGGCCTGCTCACTTGTATGGCCTACCTAATTTCGGGGATTAATAAAATAAATAGATAAATAAAGGCCTTTGTTGAGAGAATAATTTTGTTTTGGGGGAATGTTTCATCTTATTTTATAAGACTTTCCTGATTCCATAATTGTGTCTTAGAGTAGATTCAGTTAATATACCGTTTAAAGAAACCCCCCGTGGTAAGACTTACATGTGCAAAGGCCCAACGCGACACTCGAAGTTGACCAACTAGTTCGGTCTTAAGATTGATTGAGACTCATCAGAAGTTGCTTTCCAGGGTCATCCAAGAAGCAGTTGAAACTTTTTATTGTTGTGTTGTCGCTGTTTTTGTTGCCGTCTGTGAAGTGATTTCTCCATTCTTATTATTGTGATGTTCGTTATTCTTCATGTTATTCTTAAGTGTATCCGTGTTTTGAATATTGATTTTTTAAGATATAATACAAAAACTTATGGGAAACTTGCCTTAGGTGTAGAATAATATATAGCAAGAAAATGCAAATGAGAGTTTTTTTTTTTTAATATTGGTACATCCGTTTATTCCCTAATAACAGAAAAGAGAGCCGAAGGAATTTGAATTTGGGTAAGGTTCCGTCAAGCTTGAAGCACGCTATAACTGGATAATAATTGTCAATGGAATTAGGACATTGAATTGAAAAGGCTGGCTCAGCGGAAAACCTGAATATAAATATTAAACGCCAGACTGTTGTCCGTGTCCTGCCGTACGAAATTGATGAATGATTTACATTGCTAGTACTTAATTCCTTTTAAAGTCCTTTGATTTTGAATTCTTGGCAGTGTTTAGTCTTTTAACTGAAACAAGATTACTTCCCTTCTTTGGTTTTTATGTAATTAATGATGATGTTGTAACGTGAAAGTCAATAAATTACCGGCTTGCATTCTGTAATAGGAATTCTGAATCACTTGGAATTTTCAGTTTAGAGAGGTGCATTGTTTTCATCAGAAGTAACTAATAATACTACTGGGACTTGACTTTGATTTATTCAGTGTTTCAAATTTTGAGAACCTCTTTGTTATTACTGTACAGTAAATTATTTTCTGTGCCTAGAATTTGTTGCTATTGCTCTAGTGGTTATTTAGTGGATAGTTTTGACAGCTAATTTCTGATATATAATACGGAAACTTTAGAAATATTCAAAAGCCTGAATGAATGATCAAGTTTTGTCGCAGGTACAACCTTGGAAATTTCATGTAATTTACCATTTTTGACTACGGAAAATAATGGATTTTCGTATCTTTGAAAAATTATGATTAACTAAAGATTAATGTGTA
>NC_089790.1:10450000-10525000 GCF_040412425.1 Macrobrachium rosenbergii
CCGTTTTCCTCTGAACCACCATCTTAATATATATATATATATATATATATATATATATATATATATATATATATATATATATATATATATATATATATATATATGTATGTATATATATGTGTATACATATGTATGTATGTATGCATATTACATGCAACTTTATTGTAAAAGGTAGACGCCTCTGTTGACCATGCGAGACTTAAGCTTTCTAAGTAAAGGGGACCCATAGCCTGGAAAGAACCTTATCAAAGTAACGCCACTTTAACCTACTAATGAATAATTACGTTTTACCATCGAAGACTTTACACAAACCTTTCCCTTGCCCTTTCAAACAAACCACCTTACCTCCTTACTTTTGTTTTTATCTCTAGGCTAAACTTCTTGCTTCATACTAACCTAGTTTTCTGCTTTTTCTGAAGTTGAACTAGTTTTTATTTCTGTAACTGAATTGTAAGGATGCAAGTAGTATTCAAACGGTAAGAATTCAGGTTTAAAATACCTGTGGTTTTTCTGACATCTTTCATTATATAAAAGTATGCTTTTTTTTCCTGAGATTACATTTCTTATGAATAAGACGCATTATTTTTCCGTATATTTTTTTTTTAACCCAGCTGTCAGGTAATGGATTCCCTGATCGTTGTGGTATCTTCCAGTATAATAGTTGTAATAAAAAAAAAACGCATACGTGTCGCAGGGGCAAAATCAAATTTTTAAGTTAAATGGGTCTTCAGCCGCAATATTTATTTGCTGCCGTTACCGTCCTTAAAATTAATTACAAGAACTCACACTGACATAACGAAATAGCTAGAAATGCTGACTCTTTTTATTCATTTAATCATGAGAATTACTTGTGCTGTAATTCATTTATTGTTGGGTCTTTTGAAAGAAGGGTGAGAAGTCAAATGAAAAGAAAGAATTGAAATACTTGATGAATTAAAATGCGTCCTAAAAATAATCTACTTATTAAAAAAGGTTATTGATATTAGCATTAACAGTGTGTACAAACTAACATTCAAAAGAAAGAGCCCGGACAGAAAGTTCCGCGTGAAATTTGGCCAGCATTTCCTTTTGTTGTTTCTGTGTGAACAAAGTTACGCACGTTTCTCCAAGAAGCGCAAATGTGAGAAAGAGAACAGAAAGAAAACAGGATCCGGGAAGACAAAGGAGGCACGGGACCAGGAGGAAGTTTGGAGAAAATGGCCCTCCTCTTTATCTCGGTCCACTTTTGTTTTTGTCGTCGTTGCCGGTACTGGAAGCCGTGACGAGGAAGAGATCATATCTCGAAAAAGCTTTTAGGGTGTGGGGATCCTTCCCTGGCATCTGGATAACTTTATTTTCTAAGAAGGGGGGGGGGAAATAAATTCTAGACGGAGAGAGAGACCGAGTTACACTCCAGAGGTGTGTTTCTGGCCGCCCGCTTGTTTATTTGATTTGTTTCTTTATTTATTTCAGCAGACTGTATGTTATGAGGTTGTTGGTCGTAATGAGTGTTTAATGTCATTAACGTAGCTAGAGTAGAACCAGTTGCCTGACTGTATGAATTGGGGGATATTAGCTGAAATATAAGGAAAATTGGTAATTCTATATATTGTAAGAGTACTGGAAAGGCAAAACCAATTACTATTTTCTTTTTTTTGGGGGGGGGTCAGTGAAGTTCTCCCACCTTTTGTTTTCAACCTGTGAAACTTCTGCTTGGCTTGGTAAATTAAAGTGATTAAAATAATTAGAAGTAATTACAAGCTTACCGACAACCAAAGGTTATTGATTCCTTGAGCTACATAGTTTTAATGAGTGAATCCATTCTCCCCCTTAATTAATTTGAATATTAATTAGTAATAACTCAGGATATTATTCTCGCTACTTGTTAAGAGACACCACCGCCAATAACAGTGTTAATGAAAACTAAGATTGGTGATGATTAAATTGATATTATTATTATTATTATTATTATTATTATTATTATTGTTGTTGTTATTATTATTATTGAGTTTGAACCTTGTTTATATATAATACATGTCCATTATTCTAATTTATTTTATTCTGGAGTTCAGTGAATAATTGGGAATGGATTTAATAATGAATAAGTAGTTATTAATATATATATAACGTATATTATATATATATATATATATATATATATATATATATATATATATATATATATATATATATATATATATAATTAAATGTATGAGAGAGAGAGAGAGAGAGAGAGATTCATTGAGAGATGGCCCTTTTGCAGGCTAACCTCGAAATGTTGTTCATTGTGCTGCACGAGCCGTGCGGTCGGTCGAAATTCATTAACTCGAAATACAAATAACAAAATCATTAGAATCTCTTTGGCCGTCGACTGGTTATTGATCTTGTAAATATGAATCCCAAACTTCATTCGGTGCGGGCCCTGCTGTGCAGGCAAATATTGACGGACGGGTAAAATTGACGAATTATCAAAGGATAGGCGCGGCTGATTTTTATTTGTGAGGTCTGGAGAGACGAGCGCCTTGCCCGTTTGTAGTCAGGCTTGAATGAAAGAGAAGGAAAAAAGGGAAGATGTTAGGCAGAAATGAATGCGAGGCGATCTAAACGACAGACTTCATTCTTTAAAATTAGAACGTTGAAGGAATATGTTAAACCGTAGCTTCGAGTGTTATTAGTACATTAAAGGTCATTTTTGGATCTAAATACCAATTAAAGTTTGTTAGATTACATCCTCTGACACTATTTCCTTGGATTCGTCTACAATACAGTGATTTATTTTTGCTGTGAAAATCATTATTCTTAGGGAATCTGTGGACAAAATTTTGTTAAAGAAATGGTTTTTAGATTCACGTATAAGAAGACGTGCTTCATAATACCCTTTTATGCATTTTGATTACTGAAAAGGTTGGTTGTATTCATAGCCTTGTAATGTGTGGCGGCTTGTTGCTTGATGACAAAATTTGTGTCAAATCAGTTTATACGTTTATTTTCAGCAATAAATTATTTCCGAGACCAATTATTTTATTTATCTAATGTCAGTTTATTATATGAATAAATCAGTTGTCAATCTTGCAGTAATGATGCATGCAAGTATAGGTTTACCATCTCCGATTTGAAAAGTACAAAAATCGGATGTCGACATAAAACGACATAGATGTAATGTAATGTAATACCTGTTACTTTAAGTTTGTGCCCCACGCAATCTCAGATGAGAAGTGAAGGGCACGGGGCTACTTTTCCCTTAACTGGTTGAGTTAAGGTTGCTATGTCAGGGCAAATCGTATTTGAAAGGCCAACCGTTGGCAGGAAACGGAGGTAGGCGTCTGTAGACGCTTTGATATTTAGAACGTGCTGGCTTTAGTTCCTCAAGAGTATATTACTAAGTAGGGGTGAATTGACTCTCGTTGTTGTGTGTAAGTAGGCTTTTGTGTGCTCTGAATGTAAGCGTCTCTAAAGCCTTGAATTCATGCTTATTTTTAACCTTACCTAAGCCCTAAAGTTAATTAGAAGTAGGGCTTTGACTTTGTGGGTTTCTCCTTTTTATAGGGAGTTGTGCGTTTGCCGTTAATTAGAACTCATTACCTTGTGTAATTTTGTTGTAGGGAAGTAGAAGGTGATGGAATTTTCATATAATTTTGGTGTAGAGAAATAGCGGGTAATCAGGTTACGGAATTTTCATATAATTTTGGTGTAGGGAAATTGCGGGTAATGGAATTTTCATATAATTTTGGTGTAGGGAAATAGCGGGTAATGGAATTTTCATATAATTTTGTTGTAGGGAAATAGCGGGTAATGGAATTTTCATATAATTTTGTTGTAGGAAAATAGCAGGTAATGGAATATTCATTGGGCGGAACCTTGCATTTCTATGATATTGTTAGGTAATCCAGTAGAAAGGTGTGTGTAAGGTAAATGGAAAGTGAATGGGAAAAAGGGAAATGTTAAAAAGTGGTAAAATCAATTTCGGGGGGCCGATTGTCTATAAGCATACTCGTTTTAATAACATCTGAGAAGTTTGTTTTTGCTTAGCAAAGTGGTCTTTTTGTCTTTGAGATACTTGTAGGTTATTTAATTTACTCTAACATAAGCCAGTCTAGGCAACTTTACGCTTCTTTGTTAACTCATTTCCAAGCCGAGATGTCATATAGTTAAGTTTTCTTAATACGCCTTTGCAAAACTAGGCCCCTCGGACGGTTAATGCCGTCAGTGCACCTCACGCGGTGTACTGCAGGCATTACGTAAGGTTCTTTGCGGCGTCCCTTCGGCCCCTAGCTGCGACCCCTTTCATTCCTATTACTGGACCTTCATTCATATTCTCTTCTATCTTATTTTCCACCCTCTACTGACAATCATTTCTTAGTGCAACTGCAAAGTATCCCTCCTGTTACACCTTTAAACCCTTTTCTCTCAATTTCCCTTTCGGCGTTAGATGACCTCATAGGTCCCAGTGCTTGGCCTTAGGCCTAAATTTTACATTCCATTCCACTGACAAAACTAGGAGTGTCATTGCGCATCAGTACATAATTTTCCACATACAGGATATTAAAAATTAGATTCCCCTCTCCAACAATGTCTGGAATATCTTCGTCGCGTTTGGATAACGTTTCAGTTTCGTCTTACAACAAGATTAAACCGAATTTAATTATCGTCTTCAATTCTACTCTTACATCACCTCGAGGCCCTGCTCTTCTCGACTGTCAGGTTGCCATGCTCTCTCTCTCTCTCTCTCTCTCTCTCTCTCTCTCTCTCTCTCTCTCTCGACGGGAATAGAAGCTTATCCTCTTCTGAGTTATAGCTTTCTTAACACCCGACAGGACAGCGCATCCCGCGTTTCCTCTGCGGATAACAGAGATAACCGTTCAGCGGCTGTTCCTTCCCGCCTGCCGTTCAGTTGGTGAAATCTTTCCCGGCCTCTGTTTTTCTTCCTCGTCAAGAAGTGGATCTTTTGTTTCCTTGAACCAAGCGGCTGTCCCGCCTTCCCCTCTTCTTGTTCGTTACCTCCTGGCCCGGCTTGATAAGGGCTGGTGTTAAAGGCTGGTTATTAATCGTAGGAATTTATATAATGATCATTTATAAAAAATAAAACCCTAGTTTCAGCCAAATTGTTTAGAGGAAAGAAAGTGTACCTTAGTTTAACCAGATCACTGAGCTGATTAATAGCTCTCCTAGGGCTGGCCCGAAGGATTAGATTTATTTTACGTGGTTAAAAACCAATTGGTTACCTAGCAAGGGGACCTACAGCTTATTGTGGAATCCGAATCACATTATAACGAGAAATGAATTTTTATCACCAGAAATAAATTTCTCTAATTCTTCATTGGCCGGTTGGAGACTCGAACGTCGGCCCAGCAGATTGCTAGCCGAGAACGATACCAACCTGTCCAATGAAGAACCAAATTGTTTAGAGAAGTATCATGAAAAAAAAAAAAAAAAAAGAATTGTTGGTTTCCATAACAGACAGTTTTTCATCACTGTTATTTTAGGAAATGCAATTCGCATGGCTATGTTTCCTTCTCCTCAGTTAATTCTTTCCTTGATTGTTTGATTGAATTTGTGGTTTTTTGAACGTCATTAGATGAGTGAATAGCTGGAAGCGTACTACAAAACTTATTTTTCTTTAATAAGATACCATCCTCATCCCAAAGTTGTTAAGTTTTGGGAAAATATCCAGAGACATCTCAGAAATTTTGCCACCACGGGACACTTGCGTTTCCATTACTGTGTGACAATTTTTTTACCTAAAAGTAAAAAAGATAATGTCTGTTTGCGTCTGCAAAGAAAGAGAAGTGGACTTAATGTTATCCGTTTAATAAAGCACTGATGTTTTGTGGAAGTAGTGAACTCCAGAGTAAAATGGTTAGATCTTTCCTACTTTTAATGTGGAAGTTCTTATATACTTTGTGTTTTCGTAATCATTTGGCACGTTTCTACTGAAGAGGAATTTGAGTCATCCTTTAAAGTAAATATTGTTTCTCGCATTGGGTTATATTTTATTGTATCTATCCAGTAATTCTCTACGAGTCAGTTTAAAATATTCGTTATTCCTTCTTTTCATCGAATAATATTTTTTAGGGGGGAGGGGGCGTGGACGCTCTCCCTACCTTTCAAGAATTGAAGAACTTGTGTAAGATTAGGGTATGATATTGCTAATAAAAAGATTTGCCTTTTAGTCACTGTTACAAGGCAAATAATTTTTCGTCGTCTTAAGTAGAATGTGAGAAGTGATTGATGATTTTTATAGTTTTCAAGCTTTGTATCTTCGTCTCTTGCTATAAGTTCTCGCTGGCTGACTAGTGCATATCTGTTATACAATTCAAGGCCCCCTTCCTCCCCTCCCAAAAAGAAAGTGTTATTCAATTCAGGATCCCCCAATATTTATAGTATTTGAGACTTCTTGCACCACTTTTCAATATTTATTTTCCGTTTTCCCTTTAGTATCCTGCTATAGTATGACACTCTAGAGCTGACTAGGATTTCACAGACTACTTTAGAAGAGGAGTTTATCCTTTCTTAGGTTCGGGATCTCCTTCTTTATTTCTTTTCTTGAATGTTGTCGAGTTATGTGAGTCCATTTTCTCATCCGTACCTTCGGCTTCTGCTACAGAAACTGAGATATTATACGTCAAAATACAACGATCAGTGAGATGTTTCTCACGATTTAAAGATTCGAGAGCTTTTGTAACAAATCAGTCTCTAAATCACAGTTGTCAAAGAGCTACATACTCATGATAAGCTACATGTACGAAAATACAATCTGTATATGTATATATATTTTTTTTTTACTCCATAAAGTCATTTTTGCAACTGGAGAACTCCAAATTGTTGGCATTTAAGGCACAGAAATGAGCGCCCTTAGAAGGGCCTAATTGCAAGCTGTGATTTTAGGCGAAAGACGAAAACTGGACGGCCCCCTTCTGCTTGAGTGAAGAGTCAAGAGGCACTGGAGTGATTTGCCAACAGGCACAGGAAGCGAGCTGTAGAGCCTACTGGCTATTAGCTCCACCTTAACGCCAGGCTAGAGAACATTGTTGACTACGTAATTAGTCTCGAGTTGGCACAGAAGGCGACAGGAGAGGAGCTCTCTCTCTCTCTCTCTCTCTCTCTCTCTCTCTCTGCTTGAAATGAGAAAGGAGGCAGATTGCAGCAGCTATTTATAAGACAATTAAACATCATATGGAGATTTTTATATGATTAGGGCTAGTCTCTCTCTCTCTCTCTCTCTCTCTCTCTCTCTCTCTCTCTCTCTCTCTCTCTCTCATTTTGAGATGAGGGAGGAGACTGATTGCTACACTTCTTTAAAAGATTAGATATTATACTGTGGAGAATTTTTATATGGTGAGGGCTAACTCCCCCCACCCTCTCTCTCTCTCTCTGTGAGATCTGTGATATGTATCATTATCAACCAGTCTAGTTACGACGCAAATAATTTCTCCTGAAAAAAAAAAAAAAAAAAACTGTTAGATGTACCGTTCAGAGTTATTGTTTTGTTATAATTGTATCATGTACATAATGACATATTCTTATGACTAGATTTAATAAAACAGGTATTCGGATTTAGATGGAGGACTTGCGTGAAAAATCTTAAAAATATAGTTCTACACGTTATCAATACGCCTCCTAGTGCCTCGAGCCTTAAAGGCATTTGTTTTCCTAGTTAGACCAGATCTTAATTGAGAATTCATCCAGCAAGCGTTGTGTTTCTCTTTTCTCTGCCCTAGTATTAAACAGTTTTTTCCACTTAAGGCTAGTCTGTAAGTCTCACCGTATTCCCCCTAAATTTGAACGTTATTCATTTGGTAAACTCTTTCCTTATTGAATTTCGGATCTTGCTGATGCCAGATCGACTCTGAGAATCAATGAATCAGTCAGTTTGTCAGGCAGTATGCATGTTGCTGTGTGGTGAGAATGTTTAATATTCTACTCTGTCAGTTATATATTCATTTCTGATATTCTGTACGCAACTTTTTTTTTTTATCTTTGCTGTACCTTCGGCGACCACTGTGACATTGTAATCATCTGCTTTGTGATGTTAATTTCACTGAATAAGATGTATTCTCTCTCTCTCTCTCTCTCTCTCTCTCTCTCTCTCTCTCTCTCTCTCTCTCTCTCTCTCTCTCTCTGACTTTTATGTTGTGGATGTGGTTTATTCAGAATTTTTCTTTTATTGCAGTTTCGTTGTATCTTTCTTTTTACCTTGAGAATGCGTTAAAAAACCAATGATTTTATTGCAGTGTGTTGAATAAAACGTTTCTTTACTTTGTAAAGGAAAAATATTGCTTTTCATCGTTACCACTACTGGAAACTATCTGCTCTTGCGTCGCGCGCGCGCACGGGCGCGCGTTCAAGCCCACGGCACATGACCTTTTAGTGGCGATCTGTTGGCTGCAGATTCCGTGATGCCGGAGCATTTGAGATACATATAGCATAATGTCTCCCGGTTCTCTTGTATATGTGAGGGCCTGTGTGTCTCTTCACCTGTAACTCTAGATTAGACATGAAATCCCTCCAAATCCCATTCCGTAACTCGGCGCGATGCATATTGAATATCGCGATTTCTGGGGATCTCCCTCGTATATCTGGCCTGGCGTCGCCTGCGTCATAAGCTAGGAGACTGTCTTTTGATGTCGAAGATACGTGTTTTCTTTTTCATCAGTTTTTGTGTCCTTGGCGTGTTGACATTTTGTAAACAAGGTTTTTTTACCAGGTTAGCCTTTACTGAAGATGGCTAAATTATGGGATGTTATTACTTATGGACAAATTCAAGGAAATCTCTAGCACAAACGTATTTTGAATTGACAATGTGAGGTATAAGGATGTGTGTACTGATGATAAAAGAATGTTTGAATAGTCTCTGCACATACGTCTGATTTTCTTCTCAGTACGGATGTACGTACACGAGTAGTTGCAGATGAATTTCTAGTTTTACTAGTAAAAATCACTGTAAATATAAATAAAATTTCCTTTACGCTCCGTTCTCAGAAAAAAAAATGCCTTGTTGTTGCGAGATTTCGAAAAAATTGAAAATATTACGAACCTGTTTAAAAGATAAGAGTTATTAATAATAGACGGGGGTTGGCATGTCTTAAAGCCATGATCAAAATCGGTGTCAGGGCACAATTAAGGAGGTCGCTATGGAACTAATACAAACTGACAGGTAGAATCAATTATGAGCTATTATCTAGATGCGGGATGGAGACTGTTCCCCGGAATTAATTAAGTTATCAAGAATGGGCGGACCAATTATGTTGATATGAATTATTGTGGCTTGGTAGTAATTTCGAGAAGTCATAATTTAACTTGGTGCGCCCTGGAGAGGGATTGTCTGGAAACGACCTAAATCTTTTGTAATTGTTAAGATTAATTACAGAGAAATTCTGAGGATTAAGCTACAGTGTGAGAGGAATGTAACAGAAAATAAGTAGAGGTAACTTGGTATGTTTTGTATTAGTTAAGGGAGGCAGTTATGACATTTTACTGTTTTGTAGATAAACGTTTGAGAAGGACTTCTTAGAGAAGTAAGATTAAGGAATACGGTGATTCCAATTTTTATGGAACTGCAATGTTTTAATGTGGAAAGATTTTTTTTTTATTAGAGAACTAATGTTTTGTAGACGCTCCCGAATATAAGAATTATAACCTCAGTGCAAGCGTAGGTGTCCAGCTGGGAAGCAAGTGGTTTTAAATGAATTTTCATCTTTGTTAAGTAGGTTAAGGTTTGAGTTGTTTCCTGGGTAAGTCAGCAGTGAAAATAACCTTCACTCTTAGCATGAATAAATTTGGAATACTGAGTCTACAGTGGTGCAGTTACAATAAGCAAGTGTTGTCCGAGACACCTAAGGTAATGCCTCAAAGCAATGGCAGGACCAAGGTTTATTAAGAATGGGGATAAAATTTAAAAAAGGACGTCAGTGCTTAGTGACAGGCCTTGTTCTTAGTGTTTGGAAGGTGATAGAAC
Organism: Macrobrachium rosenbergii; assembly: GCF_040412425.1. Classification (NCBI taxonomy): domain Eukaryota; kingdom Metazoa; phylum Arthropoda; class Malacostraca; order Decapoda; family Palaemonidae; genus Macrobrachium; species Macrobrachium rosenbergii. Next base: position 10,459,935 of record NC_089790.1, read on the forward strand.
AGAGCCAGTGATTAGACAGAGTGAAAGGGGGACACCAAAGTAGATTGGAGGGGAGGAAAGAAAAAAAACATTAGAAGTGATGTAGAACCAATTGATATATATATATAGATATGATATATGTATATATATATATATATATATATATATATATATATATGTATGTATGTATGTATATATATATATATATATATATATATATATATATATATATATATATGTATATGTATGTATGTATGTATATATATATATATATATATATATATATATATATATATATATATATATATATATATATATATATATATATATATATATATATATATATATATATATATATATATATATATATATATATATATATATATATATATATATATATATATATATCAAAAAGGAAACAGGACAGACAGATGTAACAAATATCTTTATTCCAACGTTTCGTAATTATCGATATAATTACATCATCAGGGCTCTTAACTGTAACTATATCGATAATTACGAACAGTTGGAATAAAAACAGTTGAAATGTACGTTTCTGTGTGACGGTTTTAAATATGAATTGACTCCCCGACTTTTTACACACATTATATATATATATATATATATATATATATATATATATATATATATATATATATATATATATATATGTATGTGTGTGTGTTAGTGTGTGTGTGTGTGCGTATTAGAGAGATGTGAGAGAGAGAGAGAGAGAAATCCTGAATCTGTTTGTGGCTTTTGTTGACAAATATGATTAATTGATGCTCGGTAGGTATTCTGTGCCTAAACATTTTCAATTAACAAAACTGAGCGTAATTGTTTTCCCAAAATTTACGTGTATTTGATGCTGTTCTGCTCTCGTGATGGCATTAGTAGCCTAGTTATGCAACTAGTAACCGCTGTAAAGAAGCTTAACCGGCCTTTGATTACATATCTGGAAAACCAATCATAAAACATCCGCAACAAAGGCATGCTTTATTGTGTGACCGGTTGCTAGAAAGAGCCTGTGGAGACTCCCTCCCCTCCCCTCCCCCCCTCCCCTCCCTCCTCCTCCCCTCCTGCTACCTTTCTGTCCGGAAAAAAAAATGTGTTCTGGTTCTTAACCCCCCCGCCCCCGTTTTCAAAAGACTTAAAAAAAAAAAGAACTTTTTTTCAAGTCAATGGCTATATTTTTTATATTTGATTGAATACCGATATTGTATACATAATGAATTTTATTCAAAAGTTGGGCCTACGTGATTTCTTTTTTTGGCGGTGTACAATTTTTGTTTTTTTATAAAACCATCATAATGTAACTTGCTGTGTTGTTTGTTGGACTCGTTGGTAGCTGATAGCTAAATGAAGTTGATTATATTGAACGAATGACATTTCGGTTGGATGACCTGAGTCCACACAGGGCCTATATAACACCATACCACTCCTGTAGGTATGGGCCATTGCTTGTATAGGGCAGACTTAATTCAAGTAACCAACCGATCAGAATGATTGACATTATGCAGTGCTTAAGGAGATTGTTACAAGAATATACAGTATATTGTAGCAGATACTGTCGTAATTTCATGTAAATTTATAGTTACTCCAATTGTTATGCCATCAGATTCATCAAATTACGTCCTTTTTTTTATTTTTCTGCACTCTCCTAGTTGTACACGCCAAGCTTGGAGTCACAAGATCAAGAGTCCTTCAGACTGATAAACCATTCACAATATTTGCAATTATGGCATACTCGTCCTATTCAGTATTTCCTGAATTATGAAATATGCCCTTATACCATTTTAACGTTAAGGAATTACTGTATTACTGTAATACATCGACTCAATTATTGTAGTGTGTGTGTGTGTTGTGTATTCCGTGAACACCCATGAAATCAGTCTTCAAGGTTTCAGAGGAAATTTTTCCTACTTAATAATCATAGCTTTCATACGAAAATATTCTAGTCCTTCAGATTTGTTTGATTAATTATTATTCTTGATTAACAACAGAGAGAGAGAGAGAGAGAGAGAGAGAGAGAGAGAGAGAGAGAGTAAGCATTAAAAGACAGATTAACAGTAGAGGTCCAGTTGATCCGATCAGTTTTAATCCTGAAAATGATTAATCTGGGAGCACTTTCGCTCCTCACTCACGTCGCATGCAATTCTAAACCGAGGGACAATTGGCGAATCTAGATGGTCCTTTGAACGGCTATTACCTCCGTGCCTCTTGTACCTAAATGGAGTACTCTCTCTCTCTCTCTCTCTCTCTCTCTCTCTCTCTCTCTCTCTCTCTCTCTCAGGGCTTTCAATAAAGTTATGGTCCTGATATATGGTCTCTCTCTCTCTCTCTCTCTCTCTCTCTCTCTCTCTCTCTCTCTCTCTCTCACACACACACGGGGGTTTGTTGCTGTAGAGTTTTGGTCCCAATATGATCACTTTTAAAATAATTTCTCTCTCTCTCTCTCTCTCTCTCTCTCTCTCTCATAGTGGAGGTTGAGTCTTAATTTGGTGTTCCTTATCCCCCCCTCCTTACAGTTCTGTTGTGCATAATTGATTAGAGTATTTTTGGTGCCATTAGTGTCTTCTAAGTCATTTGTGGTTTAACATTCAGTTGCTTTGGCTGGGTTGGTGAGAATATAACCAACGTTTGCAAACGTTCTAAGTTATTATAGCCTCTGTCCTGGGTTTCGGTTCAAACATTTTTTCCTTATCTTTTTTTTTTTTTTTATTCTGTTATTATCATGAATTGATATTTTGTAGTGATATTTGTTTATATATATACACATATATACATATAATTTCGGAAATAATCTCTGCTAAAAAATAATTTTATTTTCCTCTTATTACAAATGGGCATTTTTTTATTTCTGTGGAAGCTTGCTGGGCAATGTTAGTGCCTTTCTGCGTCATCCATAAGGATGCATGCTCAATAAAAGAAGGGTCTCCAAGTTCTTAAACTTATTAAACTCTTTAGTGGAACACAAATGTTATCGTTAGAAATGGGCCTCTGAAGTGGGTCGTTTTCACTTGAAAGGTTAAACTTTTTAAACTCACTTGTTCTCCTGTCGTCGAACTAAAGTATCCATAAAGCCTTTATCGCTGGCGCGTGTTACGACACAGCGAATTGAAAGTTCCTGGAACTGAAAAATCTGTTCCATACATCTATCTAATGTTGTAAACTCAGAGCTGCTGTAATTGGACATTACGTAAGTTGTCCTTGTGTCTGCGTTAATCTTATACCTTCTAAAAGTTAAGGCTTTCACTTTATTCTAGCGGTGTTATATCGAAAGTTTATAGGCTGGGCTAGATGTAATTATAATAATAATAATAACAGTAATAAATTTCTGACTCACATCAGGATCGAACCCAGGTCTTTCAAATGAAAGACTTGTGTGGCCTGGTTGGCAGCGCTCTGGTCTTTCACTTGAAAGACCTGGCTTCGATCCTGATGTGAGTCAGAAATTTATTTGTTCCACACTTAATTGTGTGTAGATATTTCAATAATAATAATAATAATAATAATAATAATAATGTGTTCCGTCAATCTCCATAAAAGTGGATTTTTGAAAACTTTAGTTTTCCACAATTTTGCGCTGATTATGGATTTAGGACCTGGGGGATAAATCTCCCTGTCCGATGTGATGGTCTCTGGCGTTTCATTAGTCGAGAGACTTTGTATATGATAAACTTTTTTTGGGCGAAAATTATCCTGGAATTAATTAGATATCAGTTATGATTATACAATTTTTATGCGTTGCTGGTGTGAACTGATTAAAGGACAATTGGTCTCATAAATTTTAAGATATGATTAATTTGTTCATTTCTGAATTGTACTTAAATTTTGGGACTGGCATGAAACTGTACATAATGCGATTTTAGCTATATATAAAATGCTTAGATAGTGTCTAAAAGAAACACAATTAAGAAGTGAAAGATGGTAAAAACGCACTGAATAAATTATCACAAGACAAGAATTCACATTCAAAAGATCATCATGCTCTCAAGCCTTGAAGGAAAATTTTGCTCCAGATGATAGTTATATTTTTATCATTTTTATATAAAAATGGATTGTAAGCGGTATTTTTTCGTGTCATTCCTCAATCACGTAAGATGTATATGTATGCAAGAAACACAGAAGGTGGAAGGTCAGATTAGCCTATTCTATATGTATAATAGTGCTGTTATAATGGTGATACTCTTTTCCTCGTACCTCGTTGGGTGTTGGTTGGATTATATAATTATTGTTTTCATTCTTTCTCGTTTTATGATGGATTGTTAAGACCATCTAATGGCTAATACATGAATGCGTTAGTTTATTTATATTCCACCTAAGTATTGTTAATAGTTTATGAAAGTTAGCATTAAAATTTTTCCTCAAGCCGAATGCGTCAAGGCGAATGATTTGGCTGCCACCATTCTCCTCCCTGTAAATTAAAAGGAATTATCCCAAGGAATGAAAACTCCTGAGCGTTTTAATTAGACACTGATGAAAGAGAAAGCGGAACTAATAACAGAGGAATGAATCGAGCAATGATGCTGGGACTGACTTAGTTACAGGAAGGGGACCGCCGGCGGAATTGGACTGGAGCGCTTCGTAACTGAGGAGAAATTCGTTTTATTTTCTCCTGGACAGTCTTTATCTTTTTCTTCTTTTTTTTTTTCTTCTCGGATAACAATGCTCAAAACGTTTGCTGACTTTTTTAAGTTACTTCTTTTTTCTTAAACATTGCATTACCCTTCCCAAGCACTTCTTAAATTTTGTTCGCAACAAAGAACCTCTGGGAGTTCGGATTCCATTTTCGTTTTCAAGTCTTACTTTCATTATCCTGCATAGCTGGTTTTATTTCAGCCTTTTCTTGCCTTGGTTCCAAAGATCGATAAGAAAAGACATCAGGGAAATGAACCTGGTCTTATTATTTGGCGAGTACAATGGAGCCGAACGCATTGCTTCAGTTTTTCTTAAAAATGCAGTTCCTTTCGTGCACTGCAGTCGACTCCTAAACTGCAGAAGTTAAATCAATCTTGTTTTTGAGTGAAGGAACTCAGAAGCTTAGTCAGTACATTTGGTTAGCTTTTATCTCTCTCTCTCTCTCTCTCTCTCTCTCTCTCTCTCTCTCTCTCTCTCTCTCTCTCTCTCTCTCTCTCTCTCTCTCACACACACACACACACACACACACACACACACACACACACACACACACACACACACACACATGAAAATAAGTTTGTATTTGATAAAATGAAAATAAGTTTATATTTGATAAAATGTAGTGAGAGGTATTTTGAGAGGAAACTATATCGGAATGTATTGTGGAATCGCATTACGAAACACTTTTTTTTTTTTTTTTTTTTTTTTTTTACCCGTCCTGAAAGTCTCCGAAATATCTGCAACTAAACAACTCTCGTACGGATTGTGTCGAGGTGTCATTTGTGTCATCAAAGGGGTCCTGTGTTTGCAGTGCTGTTAATTTACTTAAAATATTAATAGTTTGTTGACTTAAAATATTAATAAGAGTTTGTTGGTACTTTTGTTGAGTCTTTGTTCCAAGATGGTAGAATTCCCCTTGACTTCAGACACCATTGTTTAATCATTTCTGTGTAATCTGCTCGTCGTTACTAATATGCATCTCAATATCAGTATTCAAATTTGCCGCGTAATCTTGCGCTCTTCTTTTGCGACATCAGAAGATTACTATTGCTTGCCTAAATTCCTATGCTGTCTTCGCTTCGTTAAGGATTAAGTATCCCAAATGCGTTCTAGTTCTTTGATGCATTAGATCAGCACCGCATACTCTCTCATCATCAGATGACGTTTGGTTTTAGGTACAGGTATTAACGATATAGCATTTTGATGGATTCTCTTCTGTATGTCGTAAAATGAATTATTTCATTCCAGGCTTCATCAAATAGCTATATTTCTCGCAAAAAAAAATCCCGCTGCTGAATATTCATGCAGCAATAATGACCCCGATGAATATTGATTAGGCGTCGGAGTTCATAAAACTGTATTTTCATATGTACTCGACTTCTGAATTCAAATGATTTAAAGGAATTCTTCATGAGATATTTTCTCCAATTTTATGCGTCATTTGTTCATATTTTCTGCTTTGTTCTGTCGCTGACTTTGCGTTTGAATTGAGCTTCGGATGTTCTTCTTTGAGACACTTGCCTTGTTTCTGTGAAGGGGTAGTTTGTATGGAAAAAGCCGACCGCCATCCAAAAGAGTTTTTTATTTTTTTTTAGAATAAAAAAAAATTATAATAAATATTGTTTACGTAACTGCAGTATTGTCAGTATCCACAAACGAATGTAAAGATTTAATTCCTTTCCCTTTTTAAGACACACTGGGTATGTAAGCTCATCTGAAGTTAGATGAAACGGTAAAATCCCGGATTTTTTATATTGTTATACTCTCTAACTCTTATTCTCATCCACAGACACCAGGTTAATTCCCTTTGTATATCATTATATTACAAAAAAAAAAAAGAGCCAAGGCAAACAAGTGAGCAATAAAGAAGTTCAAGGATCATGTGTTTGGCACTCGCAAAATTAGCAAAGGTTATGTTATTTACAAAACTAAAAATAGCTACAGTATTTTGCAGACAAGTTAACAAGGTAGAGAAACGAATATCGGTATATATATCTTCACAGCGAGATGTTTGAGGTTAGGGTCTCTCTCTCTCTCTCTCTCTCTCTCTCTCTCTCTCTCTCTCTCTCTCTCTCTCTCTCTCTCTCTCTCTCTCTCTCTCTCATTTGCTGACGGCTGTGGATATTTATGATAATGCTGTTATTATGCCTCCAGATTTCCTCATAACTCCTCTACTGATTGCAACTATAAAGCTTTTGTAAATGGGGGACACATCTATTTCCTCTTACATAAACTGTAAATTAAACGGTGACATTTCGTTTTACCTTTATTTCCTGGCGGTTGTTTTCGGTAAATATTTTTCTGAGGTTATAAAAAAATTCTCATTACACAGAAAGTTCATCGCTTAAAAAATAATATTTATCATACGGAACTTACCTGAACGATTCTGAATCTCCGTTTTGACCTCTGGTTATTTTCATATCGCTTATATTTATCGTGATTTACGTAACTGCGTTTTATTTGGGGTCTTTTATATGTGAATTATTCACTGCATTTAAATATATGTGTGTGTGTTTATATGTATACTCATTGAGTAATATATATCAGAACGACTTTATATTCTTGCATATGGTTCTAAGGCTTTATAGTGACTATCGTTTCAAAAAAAAGCGTGAAGTCGAGAAGTTAAGAGGGCACTGTAGTTATTAGAGTTCCATACGTATCTTGTGAATAAGTGACCAGTAGATTCTGTGTGTGTGTATATATATATATATATATATATATATATATATATATATATATATATATATATATATATATATAAACATATATATATATATATATACATATACATATATATATTTCCATATATACTGTATATGAAGAAAAAATAACCCATACATGTGAAACGTGTACATATTTTCATACAGATATCTTCTTGATTGTTAGCAAAATGAAGGTATTGATGTTACGTTCATGAATAACTTTTTCTTATGATTAGTTTACGTTATGGTCAAGAAGGCATTCATTATGTTTTCCTAGTGCGCTGAAACCATTGCCTTGTGTTCAGATCATCCATTTATTTTTTTACAAGCAGTCTAAGGTTTTTGAATATCTCATATTTTTCTTCTTTACATCTTACTTTCGCGCGTTCTTCAGAATTTAACTTGGTCGCTGTAATAGCCAGTTATGGAAGTTATAGGCTGATTGAAGTTCCTTTGTATATTTTATACTTCCCATTTGGGAGTAATTTTTGGGCGATTAATAAGCTGTCCCTGAAGCGTTGACCTTTCGCATTTATTGGCAAGCCACTAGTTGGAAAATGACTATCGAAATTTTTGGCGTAAAGTTGAATTAATGACGCTGATAATTATACTGACATAATTGGGATAATGAAGTCGATAAGAGATCTCATTTTCTAGGAGTTGATTACACGGAACAATTTTTTTTTTTTTTTTAATCATTATGGGTCTATGTTATGGTAGGTCAAGTTATATCAGCAGTTCGTCTGATTTTGGCAGCTTCCCTGATTGCTCCCATAACCCCTGCGTGAAATAACTTACTTAATTGCTTAAGCTTTGTAAAGCTGTAAGCGTTTTGCACAAAGTGATATGCCCTCGCGGTTGCAATCCACTGCATTTTGTGATTGGAGGTGTCTTGTTAAATACGGTAATTGAGCTCGTTTTTCAAAATAATACTACTGAGAATACTGTTTGTATCGTTTGATTACTTTTATTAAAACATTCTTCCTAAGCAATTTTCATTTATCTGTTACTTAGAAGTATTCTGCATCACAGGATGAGAGAAATTCTGTGCAGATAAAAAAAAAATACACTGTTGAAATATCGCATTGGGTATGTCATGGAAATGAAGAGCGGCTGGAGTTGCTGCAATTTTCAAAATTTTATTGGAACATACAACCTTATTTACTGTGCCAGGCAAGGTATATGGTAGAATTTTGCCTGGAAAAAATGAGACAAATGGCAGATGGAAGAAAGAAGTAGTTGCGTAGATCAGGTGTTTATGAAACAGTAACGTGATAAGTATTAAATTAAAAGGAAAAAGGACTTATAAAATGGTCATGATTAAATTGATACAAATTGATGTAGAGAAAATGGAAGAGATTAAAAAAAAGATGGTATAGAATTTAAGTTGTTCTGAGCAATTAAAAGTCTATGATAAAGGTAAATCATGTGTTAGAAAATTTAGATAGAGTGACTGGTCTGATGCAAGTATGGCTTGACACCAGGATGTTTTATGACTGCATGGATGTTTTATCATTCTCATGGACAAAGTGCTGTGAGAAATCATATAAAGGACGTTATGTGCAATTGTTGTAAGTGCCAAGTTGTGATCAGAGTGTGGAATTGTTATTCTCAAATGATACAAGACTGGTTGGTGATGGGGAAGAGAAGAAATTTGACAGGGATATTGAAAGGATTTGATAATGTTTTGAAGAGAAAGTTGATAGCAAATGTATGCAAGAGTAAGGCTAAGAAAATATATATAAACCAGAAACTAATATATATATATATATATATATATATATATATATATATATATATATATATATATATATATATATATATATATATATATATATATATATATTATATATATATATTTATTTACTGTTCATATGGGTGTGTGTGTATGTATGTATGTATACATACGTAAATATATACACGCGCTTCATTTAATTTATTGAGAACTTTTATTTAGAAGAGTAGCCTAGTGGCGGGGGCCCGAAGTCGAAAGGTTACGCTTCCGATGGAAGAGGTGCTTTGGAAATGGCACGTGCTTTGACCGCGCTTTTCGGGTGACGCCTTGTGTCGCCTCGTTTATTAAAAGAAAATATTACATCTCCGTTTTTAAAAGTACAGAGGATTTTTTTTTAAATATTTGAATTGATTTATATATTTATGCTGGCAGTTACTTGTAGTATATCGAAAGAGGGTTATTTTGGGTGTTCATTAAAAATATCATGTGGATTTGAATGTTATGATAATCGCTTCCTTTCCTATTAAACATCGAATTGATCGATTTCAAGACAGGATTTTGTACTGCAGTACCTGTATTTTTTATAAAAGTATCATAGGAACAACTTCTCTTCACAAGATGTCCTCTGTCAATATTTGTATTTGGCTTGAAAGAGTTTCAAATCGGAATCAGAGTGGTACATCGTCAGATATTTGGAATTTCTCTCTCTCTCTCTCTCTCTCTCTCTCTCTCTCTCTCTCTCTCTCTCTCTCTCTCTCTCTCTCTCTCTCTCATTTAGTCATAGAGATCATTTCCTACTCTAACGTTCTTATATAGCGTTATGATGGAAAGAAAATTTTGTAATATTCAAAGCCATAAAATGGAGAAATTTCATCGAATTTTGAACTGAGTTTTATTTTAGTCTTACTTATTACTTACCTTCTAAACAACTAAATTCCTTGTCCCCTAAAAAACTTTTAAGTGTTTTTCCTCATTTCTGACAGACAGCAATTAACAACAGTATATATGTGGAAGAACTGGGGATTTGCTCTGAGACGCGCAAACATTGAACTTATATTTATCGAGATAAACACGGCCAGTGACACAGAAAACATTTGGAAGGTTCTCGTGTTATCGGAAAGGAAAACGTTGTGTTTTTGTCTACCGAAGCGGCGCAGCGGCTGTCTGGTCATTTGGGTCCTTGGGGCTGAGAAGGCCACAGAAAAAAAAGAGAAAAAAAAGGGCACGACTAGTCAGAGGAAAGGGCTGGGTGCAAGAAATAAAGTTATTATTTTTTTACCATTTATAACTTTTGTTAAGGGCAAATAGATGTTTCTTATTTTGACGTTTGCTTGTATACATAAAGCGTATTGATATTTGTATGTGTTTACATACATACATACATACATATATATATGTATATATATATAATATATATATACAGTATATACACACACATAGATTGATAGGTAGATACAGCTCTCAGTTTGCGTTTGCAAGGTATGTGGTCCAGTCTCTGTATGCCACCCATCAGTCAACCCAATTGTAATTTGGCACCACCGTCAATTTCTGGTAAGAAAAACGACATGTTATTAGCAACCTCATCCATGCTGACTTGCTAGAATGAAAAAGAAAGAAAGAAATAAGCCTCATGCGATGTCGACTTTTTGGAGAAGAGAATGTAGCTTTTCACTGAATTCATTTCTCGATAGACAGTTCAGTCTGGAACGAAACGCACTGTAATCAGTCGGAAAAACTTTCAAGTGTGTATGTGTGTGTGTATGTATTTGTGTGTTTTCATATCTCCCCCATGCTCCAGTGGTGGGTATGTAATTTGATTGTTGTTGTCATGACGACAAGGGGATTGGGGGCTGGGGGATCGCAGCCATCAGAATCTGTTGAAAATACAGAAGTGAAAAGGTTGGGGGTGGGGGGAGAGTGTTCCGTGAAAGGCCCCAATCCTCAGTGACACCAGTGGACAGCCCAGGCGTAAAGCACACAACTTCTTATCTTCCCAAGATCTTAGGGTGGCCAGAGAAATCATTCTGTGGACAATTAGAGGACTTCGGCAGCAAAAAATTCAGTTGTAGTTTCTTGTCCTCTGAATTTTTTTTTATAAAAAAGCAACGAGCCGCTATTCAGTTTGTTTTGCTTAGTTGGAAAAAGTAAGGTTTATTGTAAATTTAATTTTCTTTCTAAAAATGTTCACCTAACAGACGTGATATTTAATCAAGTCATGATTGATAAAATGTTAAATAGTCAAGCATATCGACGAATGGAATATGGAAGCACAGGTTATTGAGATTTGTTTCCAGAAATACGGAAGTAAAATTTATAAGATCTGAATATTATTTATATATATATTAGTATGTAATCATATAGAATAATAATGTGCATACATTTAAACAATCAGAGTATACATTGTGAGATTTGTGCATGTACGTATTTGTGAATATGTATATCGTTTATGAGTCTGTGAACATCCACAGTATACCTTGTAACGTCTACTTCTAGAAGTCAGTCCTGTAGGAGAAAAGTTAATACGTAGAATAAAGCTTTGTACATGTTAAAAAAGAAGGTGAATTAGCACTTTACTTTTACCTGTGGCATTTTGCTTTGGGATTTGAAGCTATAAATTGAGATCTTTATATCCTTTTGTGGTATTCGTGTCACTTGTAGCCTTTATAGTTTGAAGTTCATACGTTACTGACCGGTAAATCCTTCACAGTTCATTTATAAACTTATCAAAACGTTTTAGTATGACGACTGATGTCAAGTGTAGGAATGGTGAACATCCGGTAAAATGGAATCCGACATTAAATTAGATATATCTTTTTAGCTATATGCGTTGTTAATCCAACATACTTTATCTATCAGTTAAAAGACTTAATTTTCAAGATATTAACATCCTTTTACAGAACAGTGTTATTATTCATGAAATTAGTTCAATAAAGATCTCAGTAAATGCTCAGTGTAATTATGATTACTATTATCGAAGTTTTAATGATTTTTACAGTTGAGTATTTTTAACGATAGGCTACACAAGTGCGGGCAGAATTCTTGGTCTCTAAAAGTAGATCGTAAAGAGAATTTTGAGATTGTCCAGGATTTTTCTCATCTTCCATAATAGCAACCTTGAATAGCTTCACGCTCTTGTCCTAACGGTACTGCCGCCGAATTTAAGCGGACCGTTCTATTAAGGTTAGCAGTTTTATGGGTGAATAAACTGCAATTAACAGAAGCCTTAACTGCAGTGCTAACACTCAAGCATTTTGCGATTCATTATCGTTATTACTGTACCTTTTGTAAGTTTTGTACTCTTAAAATGACGAGACGGAAAGTTGGTGTAGTGAAATTGTAAAACTCCCTTTTAGTTTCTGCAAAAGAAAGCTATTAAGATGGCTATTTGTCTGTCCGTCCGCACTTAGATCTTAAAAACTACCGAGGCTAGAGGGCTGCAAATTGGTATGTTGAGCATCGACCCTCCAATCATCAGACATACCAAATTGCAGCCCTCTAGCCTCAGTAGTGTTTATTTTATGTAAGGTTAAAGTTATCTATGATCGTGCGTCTGGTACCGCTATAGGTGCCAACAACACAGGCCACCACCGGGCCCAGGGTGGAAGTTTCATGGGCCGTGGCTGAAAGTTTCATACAGCACTATACGCTGCCCAGAAAATTCGATTGCGCTGAAGAAACTTCGGCGAATTTTTTACTTGTTTATTTCTCTCACTCGCTCACACACGCAAGAACGAGAGAGCTGACGCGAACTTAAATCTCTCTCTCTCTCTCTCTCTCTCTCTCTCTCTCTCTCTCTCTCTCTCTCTCTCTCATGAAGTCAATACCAGTCATTTTGATTACCTGATGTAATCATGTTATTTGATTACCTGATGCTAATCGTAGTGAATAAGATCTATAGGTTTGTGATAAACCCCCGCCTCTTTTAACATACCCCCTACCCTCCCGTTTAACATATAGTGCATAAAAAGTGGCCGACGCACACAAACTAATTTTTTGCGCAAATTTTTTTTTATTTATATTCAAACTATCAAGATTCTCGTAAATGATCTAGTTCAGATTGATAAACCATTTTCATGTTGACGCTTTTGAATGGCAGCCCATTTCAAGACACTTCATCATCCAGCGTTTCATATACCTGAAGCAGAGCTCGTGCTTTCATGCATACGTTACTGCGGATTGCGGCAGGCAGTATTCACGGGAAAGAGGAACTAGGGAAAGTATACCACTTCCTGAAAATCATATGCCAGCGAGTTATTAAGTGGCGCTTAATACTGGAATGCTTAACTTACGAATCGTAAGTGGTTTTATAAGAGCTGGCTTTCCCCTCTTAATCAAGCAAGAAATTTTGAGGCATGGGTATGTTCTTTAATATCTCTATTAGTCTGTCTCTCATGAGCACACATACACTCGTGTATGTATATATATGTGTGTGTGTGTGTGTGTACATACATATAATTATATATATAATATATATATATTCATGGTGTGTGTGTGTTTGTGCAATGATATAAAAACGTATACGTTTCATTTAGGTTTCAGTGATTTTATTGTTTTTTTTCTCTCATCACCTCGCCAGTATAGTGCCTTTTCACAGTTTTAAATCGGCTTGGTCATTTGACTTGGACAGACATAATACCGTCATAAATGTTAAATGGTTTTATTGGCTTCATTTTAGTATTCAGCTCTTTTGTACGTCTTATTTATTTGCTGAGTTCTGAAAATGTTCTTTCACTCACCACTAAGTCTTGGAATTTCGACGTTGAGTCTGCATTTCATAATTCCTCTTGCCTTACGTCAGTAAGAGGCATGTTTATTACGTACGTCATGAGTCAAGACAAAATTTTCATTTCCATCTCATTTCCCCTTTCCTCCTATTTTTGCATTTTCCCCCTCCCCGACGGCCGTCGCTTAAATCTTAGAAATTTGTTCTGTGTGCTATTTGTAACAGGTTATAAGCTTCTTAAGTGTTTGAGCAGCAGTAATATTTCAGGTTTTATAGTCGTAGATTTGTTTATTTGTATCATCGTAGAGGAGAAAAAAGTTAGCCTCATGTGTTTCTGATATGAATAATTTACCCGTAGGCCATTAGGATATTCGAGTTCATCCCCGCGAATGGGATAGGCATTATGAATGGGAAAGTTTTAGCCCAGAACCTGAATGTAATTTTGATTTATTGCGAAGTTCCATTTGCCTCATGTCAGCAGAATGGCCAAGTAGGCATTTTGCTGCGGCAATAAAGTCTCCCAGAATCGGATTGGAATGTTTATTGCTGCAATCCTTTGCAGTTCTCTCTCTCTCTCTCTCTCTCTCTCTCTCTCTCTCTCTCTCTCTCTCTCTCTCTCTCTCTCTCTCTCATTTGTGTGCAGTGGTTGTTGGTGTATGGTGAGCTCATTCCATGCGAATATGGAAAAGGGCTCAAGAAATTTTAATTTTGGTTTGAAGTGGAACGCTGGAGTAATTGTTGTTGACATTGACTTTTTGTCTTGGTTTACTGTTGGTTTTAAGCTTCAGCAATAACTGCAACTCAGTAATAGAATGAAATAGGCAATGGTCTAAATATTGCAAACCAATCTGTTGCCATTAAAGACCTTTATTAATTTTAAATGTCCAATTATCTGAGATGCGTCCCCTTATGAGGATCTTTAAAGAAACTTACTATATTTTCCCCTAAATTATTGGTACTGGAATCTCTTGTGGTGTTTCCATCACGTGAATCCTTCACCTTCAACCCAGGCGAACGCAATAAAGGGCTATTTATTTTGAGAAAATGGCGATGAACGAGGCTTGGTATTGGAGGAAGTGTCTTTGCCACGTCTTCCCGTGAGATTTCTGTCTTCAGTGATAGGCCCCAGTAGGAAGGTACAATCGTGAGTGCCTCTCCAACCTTTTGCTGTGCAGGAGTTTTACTTGTAATATTCCTGTTGCCACTTATTTGGTTTGAGCTTTGCTACCTACAGGTTGAGATCCAGTTGTATAATTTGTTGTAACCTTTTTGAGAAAGAGCGTTCATTCTTACTGTTAGTATCCTTTGAATGGTGTTTCTGTAATTAAATGCTGTTTCTGTAAATGAAATGCGTTCATTTGTTATTGTCTTACAAAAGACTATAGAGAACTGTCTTCAATGATTAGGTAATGACACTGAAACTGATATTATTTGAGAACGCTTTGTCCAGAATTAGTGCTTTTATTTATCTGTATTACATGCACAGGTATACAGAGATTATGTACGCTTGGATAGGCTAGAAATTCTTAGAAAATTAGAATCTGAGAAGATTGTTATCAGTTTTTGCATCGTCCTTATGGTTATGCACTGCAAAGCTCTTACATTAATGGTGTCTTTCTCTGTAGTTTTCGTCCGCCAAAGAATATTAATGCCATATCCGACGCTGTCTTAAAAGACCCTCAAGAGAGATTTTTACGAAGTGTGACAAGACTTATCTTTCCTTTTAGTAGATAATAATTTGACAAACTACTGTGTCCTACCTACATTCTCATCCTGAATGTGGAGGTTTGTCATGATGGTGACGGTATAAATATTGTCTAATTTTATATGATTGGGACATGAAGACAAGATGTGTGTTGAATTTATAGCTTCTTCATACTTGGGAAATGGACACTCTATTGACTTAGAGTTCTGGTGGTTGAACAATAAAATCATGCCATTAAAACGATCGACTGTGTCATCCCAGCTGGTTTTCCGGCTTTCATCTTATCTTAGCAGTGAATTTGCACTAAGTATCTTAAATTTTCATCTTAAATTTTTATCGTTAAAGTTTTTTTATCTTAAATTTGACATTGTCTTAATTATAGTGTAAAGGTTCCAGAAAACATGTTTGTTTGATGGCTTCAAGATTTCACTACTTTATCAGTACGTTTTTTATGTACTTGTTATTAAATCCACTCGATCAAGTATAACCAAAAATTCTATTTAGAACTTGTTTAAGAAGATAACGAGTGCAATGGGGTGAATAGATATTGACCTCACTCTTTGAGTTCGGCTTGACATTGCTGTTTTATTTTAAAAAATTTTTTTTATGTCTAAAGTCAGATGCAGGATATGTTCCAATAGAAAGAAAATAATGATATTGACATCCTTCGAGACTTTCATATTTCTGGGGTTGATTTCATTTCCCTCAATCTCTGCCGTGGAGGAAGAGTTAAGTGAGGTTTATATAAAACAATGTTACTTGTGAGGTGAGCACTAGCAATCTTCAGAGTACTTACAACGAGATTGGAGATAAGATGTCAGTTACGCATGACTTTTAGGTGGGAGGTTTTGCAAGTCGATATTTCTTCTCATGTGGCAGTTTCTTTGTATAGAAAGGTGCCTCTTTAGCTGCAAACTCTTTTTAAGCACGTTCATTTTAAAAAGGAGGGAATTAAACATTCAGGAAGTAAAATTATGGGCAAGATAGAGATAAACAGTGCCTACCAGCACTCTGCTGAAATGGCTTTTCATGTGGGTAATATATCGGCTATTTTTGTAGAAGCTTTCTGCACGGGACTTTCATCCACGATTCATTAGCTGAAGTGTGAATGCGGCAGTGAGCATTGTATATTCATTTTTTTTTTTTTTTTGTTGGGAACGGTACCCTGTTAGTGGAGAGAGGTCAGTGTTTAATATCTATCTATATATATTATATATATATATATATATATATATATATATATATATATATATATATATATATATATAAAACATTGGGCACTGAAAATGTTCAAAACCGAAGTTATTTTATATTAGGAATAAGTGCGACAAAAAACGAGGAAAATCTTTTACTGAACTACACTAGCAATTTTGGTTTTCTCTTTCCCTTTGCCAACAAAAATGCTATTGTTATTTTCTGTCACTTTTGCAGTTGTCTTTAATTTACTTTTATTTATGGTAGAAAGGAAACAAATTATGTTATTATTGTAGTTGTATGTTTAAAAGACTTTGGATGGAAGTGGTAATTTTTTTTTTTTTTTTTTTTTTTTTTTTTTTTGCGTCTAATTTGAATGAGCCCATCATTTGTAGACAGCCGCTATTCCATTTTTGTTTCCTTTCTAGCTGCAGGGTTTCAGAAAACACATTGTTATATCCGGTAGAATTATCTGTAAAATCTCCTTAGAAATTCCCTTGAATAAACCCCGTGCGTCTGCCGGGCTCAACGCAAGCAAGCAAGCAAGCAGGGACGCCTTGCCCTACTTACCCTTTCTCCTTATTGTTATCTTCTGAATCTCCTTTATCCCTTTCCCTGTGATTATGGAGCCGTTCGTAGCTTCTCCTGTATTCTGGAGAGGCAGTTAAAAGTTTCCAGGAAATATTGCGGGCTGTAGGAAGTAAAAATGCAGCGCTTTTTATTGTTGAGACAAAAAGTGTTTTTTAATGCTGCGTTTCATATTTTTTCCTCCGGAAACCGGGATACTTTTAAAACATTTCGTGTGCGATTAATGTATTTTTCGCTCTTTTGCTGCTGCTGCTGCTGCTGCTGCTGCTGCTGCTCTACTTTTGAGAGAAAAAGAGGGGGAGAAAGATGAGAGCAGGGAGTCTTTGATGATAACCCAAATGGAATGAATGTTTCATCAATTCTTTTAGCTCCTGGACAAATGTTGGCCAACTTTGTTCAGCATTTGGATGATTTCAGTTTGTTATTGTACTTTCACATTTCTTTGTTTATTTAGTTTATTTTACGTCTGGTGTCAAAACCAATATGAAATTGAGTTTAGAACAGAATCACGGGTTATTTATTTTTATTTTCATAAAGAATTATCATGAGTTAGGCTTGCAGATTATTCAGTCTTTATGTATTAGAGGATGTTATGCTCTCCTGCCCCCCCACCCACCCCCTTTTGATTCATTCATATTATATATATATATATATATATATATTTAGACATATATATAGTATGTATATGCATATATATGTATATTTATATATGTTTTATATATATTTGTGTGTGTATGTGTTAAATTGGATTAATAATTTTAGGTATTGAATGCATGTATGAAATAGATGTATGCCTAGTTAGGTCTTATTACAACTAAGCTGCTCTTAGCAAAAATTGTATTTTGGCCGTTCATTAGACAGCTGTTTAATAATAGTTTGTAGATCTAAGCATCTTTCAGATTTAGGTAGTTGTGCTGTAAGTTTTACACCTGTTCGTGTAATGAAGGAATTAAAAGAAGATATTCTGAATACCAATTGTAAACTGTTTCTTCTGCACTTACTTCTGAGTATAGAAAAGGTTGTTAAACTTGCAGCCGAGTTTTTTTTTTTATTTATTTTTTTTTTATTATTATTTTTTTTTTTAGCTCTACAGCACAAAAGTATCCAAAGGGATTTCCCAGTATCTGACAAATGGTAGATCTAAGTCATGAAGATAAACAGGGCTCTGAGGATTTTGGTGCCTTTGTGATTGTATTTATCTCAAAATTATTCGTTCCGGTGGCATATATATCAGTCTTTTATTTCGCATAGGATTTATTTTATAGCTTTTGCTTTTATTGCAGGGTTTTCTTTAGTCATCTTTTTTCGTTTATTTGTAGGATTTTCCTCAGTCTTTTGGCCCTTATAGTGGGATTAATGGCTGCCCGTTTGTCTGTGAGAAATTGCTCCTAGGAAAACTGTTCTCTCTCTCTCTCTCTCTCTCTCTCTCTCTCTCTCTCTCTCTCTCTCTCTCTCTCTCTCTCTCTCTCTCTCTCTCTCTCTCTCTAAGGAGATTTTTTGTGGTTTTTTCACGATGTTGGCTGGGTCTTCCTCACCCTGAAAGCTCATTGTCTGTTATTGTATCCAAAATAACAGAGGGACATCTGTCTACTGTTGACATTGGAAAGAGTATCTAAAGCAAAATCTTTATTTTAGACTTACCTGTTTAAAATAAAATCTTTATTCTAGTATCTTCCCTGTAACCGTGTGACTGAAAATAAGTAATTTCCTCGACATATGTCTGTTGTGTTGTGTGTCTTCCATCGTTCTTCTAAATAGCGTCGCCAGAAATTCGAGAAATATGGTTCTGGCTCTCCAGCAAAAATAGGTTCGTAGCCTCGGTGATTTATGTCTGCTGTTTCCCCTGCTCCTTCAAGTTCAGTGAATATTTAACATTTTTTGTTGGTGCCAGACTGTAGACTGTATCCTCTGAAAAAAAAAATGTTCCTTTATAAATTCCTGCATAATAATCCATCATCCACTTGCATAATCGATTCAAGTGTACATCTAATACAATGCCTTTTCTATTAGTGCTACTTGCTTTTCCATAAAAAAAACTGCCATCAGATGCATTTCAGATTCCATTGATGATTCTCTGGCAGGTTTAGTTTTTGTTTGCAGTTTCCTTTGCATTAGAGGGAAGTTGCTGGTTTTTCACTCTCAGCTCGGGAAATATAAACGATAATTCAGACGTCAGCGCTTCGGCGCAACAGTAAAGCTTATTTTTATTTCATAAATATTTATTGCACAACAGCATATAATGCGAAATATATTCGCGACCTGAGACAAGACTTCGTAGATCACTAACCTTATATGTTGTATGTTAAACGATTTAGACTTTGTAACAAACATTTTTGACCCTTCGATTGTTTTAGAGTCCCCATTTCACCGACCTATCCCCCTCTCATAAGTTAATTTCAAGTTTTTGTGTAAAATTATAATTTGTAACTACTGTTAATGATGTGTTTATCCTTTTTCTTCGCTTCTTTCTCCAAAGTGAGTGTTTTTCTTCCAGCAAAGCAAGCATACCTGTCGGATATTTTCATTGCTTTTTCAAATGCCAGTATGGTTGTTAACTTGCTTGTGTTAGATCTTACTATCACAGTGTTACATCTCTAAGAGATGGTATCAGCGCTTCCTTATTTGTTGAAGCTTCCTTTCCCCTTCCCCCTAATTTTATCCGTTTCCATCGAACCAGGGCATTAGGCTACTCTGAATTCAAAATTATTTGTAATTTTTCCCTTTCTGTGTTATATTCTCAGGGCCAACTTTCGTAATCCCGCCCCCCCCCCCTCAAAAATGCTGAGATTTCCGCCGGGAAGCCTGTGAACCATTTTTCAAATAATCCATTTTCGGGCCGAGGGGAATCTTTTTCAAAGTTATGTGACAGTTATATCTCTTCCTTTCCGTACCCCTCACTTCCCCTTGTCCTCTTTTCTCCTTTCAGGCCAACTTTCTTGTAGCACAGAAATGACTTAGTGACGTAACCTTGTACGAGGCTGCCAAGGTTTTGTTTGTTGTTTGTCTTCTCTCGGGGGAATGGGGGCGAAGGAATATTGTTAGGAGAGAGAGAGAGAGAGAGCCGTTCTTATAAGCTCTTCGAGTAATTCGGGAAGACTTATGAAAAGGTTTTGTTTGTGTGAGTTAGAGGCGTGAATACTAGTCTAGACTCGTAGCAAGAACGATGGGCAAAGGAGGAACCATTAAAAATAAAGTTACCCAGAAAAATGTGAAATGAAGAGGCAGGTATGGCATTATTCACTGATGATATATTCGTAGACGAAGGGAAATGTGTTTGTGCTGTATTCTGGAGGGACGAGGAATTATTTGGAGGTGAAATATGTCCTGTATATAAATCCGGAAATGGAGATAAAGTTCCTCTGAAAAGATGGCTTGGATAATACGAGTGAAATAATTGGCTTTGCTATAAATTGACGTTCGAATTTCATATATTTTGGATATTTTGTTGCTGGTGGAGCTCATATGTATGTGTATATATATATATATATATATATATATATATATATATATATATATATATATATATATATATATATATATATATGTGTGTGTGTGTGTAAGATAGAAATAATCAACACACAATCACATGTGGAACAGAAATAAATTTCTGACTCACATCAGGATCGAACCTAGTGGGCAGCGCTCTTGCCTTTCAATTGAAAGACCTGAGTTCGATCCTGATGTGAGTCAGAAATTTATATATGTTTGTATGTATTCACCTATGTATTTATTCCTAGTCTTTGCAAGTCCTTGAATTGAAATTGCTAGTAAAGCATTGGGTACTTTCGGCCATTCAACGCTGAAGACAGTGAAGAGAAGCAGTAAGAGTGGTTGGACAACAAATTAAACAGACTCCGAAAATAAAGATGAAGTTCAAGGATCCAATGGAGGAACCGAGAGAAAACCCCACTGTCGCACTAAGGAGTAATAGATAGAGGTGCTGGACAGCTAGATTGAAGAAAGGAAGCGGGAATGGAAGTACAGCCAAAGGCTAGAAAGTGGGTAAAGCTAGGAGCCGAAGGGACGCTGCACAGACTCTTTAGTAATGCCTACAGTGCACCACATGAAGTGTACTGACGGCATATCCCCCTCTCTACGGGGTCCACTTTCGAACAGTGTTGGGGAGAAAAGGATCCTGCTCACTCAGAATTTGATCCTGTTACTTTTCTTTAATGATGAGCGTCCTAGTCATGGGACTAGACGGCTTAACAGTCTCTATTCTCCCCTGGGAGGTGCGAAGTACATGTCCAAACCAGCTCGCCTCCCCTTCATCATCATGGCGTCTAGATAGGGAACGTCCAGCATGTCCCGTATGGTATAATTTCGCTCTTGATCCTGCCATCTGGCTATTAATATTCATATTAAATCCTTTATTCTCAAATTTTCAAAATATTTTAGATTTAGATCCATAGTCATACCGTCTTGTAAGTTCGTATAGCAAAACAGACTGCACCAAGATAACACATAATATTACAATCGCATGCAGTTCACGTATTCTTTTCTCGTTTAAGTTGATTGCGGGTTAGATGATATGATACGCAGCGTAAGGGAATCTTAATTTGTGGTTTGAAGAACAAGCATTCTGTCCACGTGGCTATAAATTATGAATCAGTGTTAACTCTCTTCCCAGCGGTAATGGGTTGGAAATACGAAATTCTTTCTTCGTTTAGATAATTTTTCATTACCGGATTCTCCGAGCTCCTGAAAATATATTTCCTCATCCCATTGTTTTGCATTCTTGAGTCACTCAACGAAATTGTAGTCTAAACTGGAAAAAGTAGTATATATCAGCGGAGAAATAATTCAATTCATAAAACGTAATTTTCGGAAATAATCGTAATTGAACATTATATCGGGATGCCAAAATCAAGTTGAGGTCATCCTCTTGATTTGGAGAGTCACAATTTTTATATACTTTTCTAAGTTATAATATATTTAACCTTAAAAGGGTTTTACTAACCTTCCTAATATTGACATAAACTATGAATACAAAGTACAGATTCAGTACAGTACAAAATACAGATTCAGTACAATGCAAAGTACAAGTTCAATACAACATAAAGTACAAGTTCAATACAATATTGTGACTGAATGTATTTATTGATAAAGTTTCTACCCTAAAGATTTTGTCTGTTCCCCCTTCGATTGCAATATCCAAAATTTTCCCGCCATGCCTTGTACTTTTTTTTATTTTTGTCCGTTGTCTACTACGGCACTTGCACAGCTGCAGCTGAAACTCAGGTGATGGCGACAGCTGTGTCGTGATGAAGTTCGTCGTTTCCTAATACCTCGTTAAGTTTTTGGCCCGTTTTTATTTTTACTGATGAAACTTAGTCTCCTCAATATATCGGTACTTTAGTTTCGTCTCCCCCTCTAAGTAGAAACGATAGACTTGCGATCTTTATACTTGTCGGTGTGTGTGTGTGTGTGTGTACGTGCAACATTGAGGTGGATTGTGGAGTGTGTATAGGGGATTCTGTTGCAGTGCTGATTAGCCTTCTGTGTAGGTTTAGTAAGCAATTAGTGTCACAGTTAAATGATGAATGTGACCGTTGCTGCTGTCTCGTATTCTCTGGATCCAGACATGTATATATATATATATATATATATATATATATATATATATATATATATATATATATATATATATATATATATATATATATATATATATATATATATATATAATACGCTTATTTGTTGAGAGCCAGAGTCCGTCTAATGATCCCTAATTTGAAATTTCATCTTCGAGTACAAAACCGAAAGCTTTAATTGCTTCAGAGAGTTTTCCCAAGACAAATTGTTTAAATAGATTTTAAATAAAACAAAAGATCTTTGACAACAACCTGCACGTTAGGCGAAATGAATTTCAGTACTGGGTGGGTGGTATCTTTGCTGCGTTTTTTTTTTATAGATAATTTCCAACTTCCTAAGGGGAATTTTGGGAAAATCGTTTTACATGTTAGTATTGGCCCATGGATTAGATATTTTTTGAGAGAAGCTTACTTTTGTTGTTAAATTTTAAAATGTTTGTTTTGACAGCTAGTAATCACTCCATGTTGGTGTTTTATCGTTCGCGGTGTAAGTCATCTTGGACCCTGTTTCAGTGAATGACGTGTCCTAGTCACAGTTGCAATCCATTAACGTGAGCTGTCATTCACATAAGATTCAGTTGAAAGATTAAACTTGCCATGTATTTTTGAAATGCTCCCTTACCTTGAATAAGCCATGATGGCTAAGAACTGAAATCTCATTTTGTCTTGTGGTTGAGATATTTCTTTTTCCTTTATTAATCTTAAAAGGAATTTTCCATCCGAAAATCTTTTTCCTTTATTAATCTTAAAAGGAATTTTCCATCCGCAAATCAAGTTTTGCTCTAAAATTATTTTGATCCCAAAATATGATAACATTTGTAATGTTTCAAGCAACTGGTATTTTTTCCCTTGAAGAAAATCTATCTTCATTTAAAATTCTTAAATTCAACCTACATGCGAGAGGGTAGTAAAGTGTTCAACATTCTTACTTTTAACTAAATGAAATAGAAGACAACAACCGTGGAAATTCCGCCGGCCCCGAGGCGATAGGTTTCACACCAGCTTCTTACATCAGTCAATAAATTTCATCTTAACACTTCTTCTCTCTCTCTCTCTCTCTCTCTCTCTCTCTCTCTCTCTCTCTCTCTCTCTCTCTCTCTCTCTCTCTCTCTCTCTCTGAGAATGAGGTCATTTATTTATATAATGGCTTAGATATGCCAATTTTATTGTTTCTCTCCGGACGGCGGAGCAGCATGTGTGATCGTAATTTTGTCTATTAGGTGTAAGGAAGAGGATAAGATGCTGAATGTGCTGGTCATATTTCTCTCATGGGTTTAATACATTTTACTTATATATCAAATTTATGATCTCCCACTTGGATATATTTCTAAAATTTTAAGGCAACTATGATCTTTTTTGTATATTTGGTTATCCCCCAAAAAATTTTTTTTTTGGTATTTTTGATACGAAGATAATTATATTACCTTAGGTGAAAATTAATATAAACGTTTCAGTATTCTTGCTATATAATGTTCTATGCTTTTGAATGCAAGTTTCCCAACAAAGAGCCTCTTGGTTTATCATCGCAAGAGCAGCTCGACCATTTTATCTTTTAATATCAAAACTTCCCATATATTCGTTTCATGGTTGGTTGTGATACATTTTTGTGATGCCACATTCTGCTAATGCTGTGTCAGTTTTTTTCCAACAGATTTGACCTCTGCATGGTAAAGTTGTAAAAGATTGTTCTTTATTTCATTTAAAGAAAATTGAATGTTGTCAGGTTTGATTCAGAGAGTTTCTAGAGCTTCGTATTTATGACCTGACCTGGCATAACCTAGTTTTTCGAGGTGTATGGTCATTAGTATATTGGTACTGATACATCCTCGTAGATTGGTACTCAGTATCTTTTTAGAGTTCCACGTAGGTGATATACTCCATGTAATGGTTTTTTATCAACTTTTATAGTAAGTTAGTCTTTGTAAAATTTTTAACAATTCAAGTTGTCATTACTAATTTATTTTTTGCAGAAATCTTATTTTGTTTCAGACTGATTTGCAGAAAGCTACCAGAACTAGTTATAGTAGCCGCAAAGGCTATTAGTTTCAGTACCATATTTTAGGTTAAGGCAGAACTAGTGTTAAGTAGTAGTGCTTGAAATAGCTCATGCAAGAGTTATACGTCTACATAAAGCTCCCTGAATGAGACCTCACGTCTTACAGTCTTCATAAGTTCTTAAACCCCTGCTAAACAACTCCATCAGTTTTATTCATATTCTAAAATTGCATTGTATTGGGATGACCTCGATTGGCAAACGCCGGTTGTGTTCTATTGGTCGTGGCGTTGAAAGCTGGAAGCTGTCACCGTTACGCCCTTTAGAACAACCATGTGAGTTTGCTTAATCGCCCTCAAATGATCAGGATCTTCGGTGGAAGGTTCTCCGTAAAAGGCTTCCCTCAACCCTCGTGAATTTCCTGTAGTTAACAAAACCATTTTCCTTCTGCAGGCGATCGAGCATTAGGGCAGGCCAAGGGTATGACAGTAGGTTTGTTCAATCCCACAACTTTTTTATTTATCCTTAACCCAAAGAGTCTCGGTCTGTAACTCGGGCACTGGATTCAGAGTGGCTTCATTTTTTTCCTCCCATTTTTCCAACTTTTTGCGATTCTCACGATTTGAAGGCTTCACTGTTTTCTCACCTTGGTATGATCTACTTTTGTCTCGGAATTTAAAGAGTATATTAGCTAATAAATTAAAGCTTTGACCCTTACAGAGTCGATTAAAAATTCAGATTTTAAAGGCCTGTTTTTGTAAATCACACATTTAATGAGGTTGCAAGATTCTTTCATCTTGAAAATTATTGAAAATATATCTTTAATATAAGGTTCATTTAAACTAATCATGGTTCATTGGGCCAGAGATAGATTCAGCTGAAAACATTTTACCTTCCTTTCGAATTTTAGCCATTGTATGTGGAACTTATTCCAGCCTGAAAATTAATTAACTGTAGTTCACCAGACCAAATATGAAAATGTAAATCATATGAGTTTCTGTAATTCTTAAGCTAGTCTGAGAACAAAATAATGACAAAACTTGTCGCAGACTCGCTCTCTTAGTTTTCACCTACTGAAAATAAAAGAAACAGATGTCGGAAAGGCTAAAAATAGTATGGTAAAAATATGTTGAATATGTCAGTTTACTGTTATTTCTGAGTGTCTCCATTGTTGGTATAGTGTTAAATTCGAATGGAGGGACAGAAAAAATGCAAGTAAGACTTGGATTTTGGGATAATAAACTGTAAAGGAAAAGAAGGCAGTACTTCATATTGTACTGTACATCCAATTTTAAAAGGACCACAGATTCACATGTGTTGGAAACCACTGTATAGTGGGAATACGCATGGCTGGTTAATGGAATTGTATCAAACAAAAGTTTGATATCAACGGACAGTTTTTTTCCTTCACTTATTTGCTCTCTCTCTCTCTCTCTCTCTCTCTCTCTCTCTCTCTCTCTCTCTCTCTCTCTCTCTCTCTCTCTCTCTATATTACATGTTATTAAAGCCAGCAGGTACAAGATTAAGGGGAATTCGGGAGGAAAATGAACCCCAAGGAACAAGTGCCTTTTGAGATGTTACAGATAAACCCGAGACTTTAGCTCTGTGTCCAGGAATGTTGTGCCTACCCTTAGCACTGTTGCCTTATCCAGCATCTTTATGACTGCCACCCCCTCCCCCCGACCCCCTTCACCCACACGTCACTTCCCCCCTCCCCTCACTCACGTTTTGTTCCACCACGTAGAGTATGATGTCCAATCTGCACTGCTTGTGTACAGTAGAAACTGTAAACTTGTTATGATGAGAGAATTCACAGACACAAGGAAGTGCACTGCACTGGTATGCCCTTTCAGTTTATTTTATTATTATGTATTTTTATGGAATTTATTTTTTGCAAAATATTTTATTGTCCGAAGCTTACACCTCACAAGAATTTATGAATTTATGCTGCTGCTGGTTTAGCTTATGAAGTATTTTTTAATGTCTCCTTATGACAAGTTTTGAGTTTTTGTTGTGCCCGACTTCGCATACAGTGTGTAATCTGATGAGTGTTTATGAGGTGTCCTGACACTTCCAGCTAATTAATTTGCAGGTTATTGCTCATTTGATATAAGTTGTATTTTTGAGAACTTGGAAGACCTTGCATTTTCAGAACATTATATAAGTAATATGTATATATGTATATATATATATATATATATATATATATATATATGAATATATATATATATATATTATATATATATATATATATATATGTGTATATGTGTGTATATATATATATATATATATATATATATATATATATATATATATATATATATATATATATATATATATATATATTTGTAAAGCAGTTGATTTAATATTTTTTATCCGTTCTGTTCAGAAATTACATTGTTATTTCATATCATTGATTTCCTTTGTTTTTGCCCATTGGGTTATTTTGAAAGAAGAAGCTCTCAGGATTGTTGACCAACAAGACACAATTAGAGCACATACTGAATGCTGGGTCAGTGTATTGAAGGGTTATTGTCTTGTTGCTTTTTATGTTTGGATCTGACGGAGGTGTGACCTCGTCTGAGGCATCGAGAACCGATGTCGAAACACTGAATACTGTAATTTTTTTTTTTTTTTTTTTTTAATGCTTATGTGTCTGGTGTCCTAGTTACATTGATGTCTGACTAATATACTGGTGTTTACGGTAAGACACTACGGCTTACCTAAGAGGTATATGGGATTTGTGTGTGTCGATGAAAGCGTGGTGGTGTTAGAATCGTCAGTATTGTTATAAATCATTGTCGCTGTTATCATCATAATGATTCTTGTCATCGGTGTTGATCATCCACATCATAATCATCCTTGTGTGCCGTGTGCTGGAGGAAAGGTATGGATGAAATTCTCATCGTCACCATCATAAAAGCATTAATTTTGACGTTGCTATTTTCGTGTTCTTCCTTGTTTGTACTTGACACATGTATAATAGTGCAAATATTAACTGGTATCGTCATGTGTGTTGTATTTCGTGAATGAAAACAGTACTTCCTAACCCCATCATTATCACTGATATTATAATCGTCCTGTATGTTTATTCTCGTTCGTTTATACTTGACATTTAAGCGTAACACTCTCTTTTCCGCCTTCCTAATTTACACCGCTTCTGTTTCATATTAGGATCTTAATCCCTTTTTTTTTTAGCTCATACTTTGCGCAGGCTTTTTTTTTATTATTAAATTAAATCTTTTATAACCAGCCTTCTGAAGGAACGAGCAATTAAATTACGTGTAGCTTACACTTTCTAAAGTCTTTGTACAGCTAAAACTGTCAGAAGTGTAATTGTTTTAATAGGTTTGTTTTTCGCTTTATCCTTTCACTCTTAATTCTTTGAAAGTGCGCTCTAGGAGTATAATCAACTTTTGTTTTGTGAATATCATAATATGAAAAGTTCTTTAATTTTGAATCTTGTAAGAAATGAGTATATTCATTATATATGGCCGAGATCTTTAGCGCCGTGTTAGTTTATAGATTAATTTAAGATTTTCTTATTATTTGATATATTCTGGGAGGTGGAGGTATGGAACTGAAGAAAATTCGCAGCGAAAATTTTTCGAGTGTTAGGAAAAATACAATTCTACTTATTTACAACCTAGTGAAAATGTTTCTTAAACATAATAAAAAAAATGAATCGCCTATGTTTTTATCGTCTTCTCGTGTCAACGTCACCATATCGTTACATTTGGTCGATCCTACGTTCTATTCTTGCTGACATTTTTGTTGTGTTATGAGGCTTGTAATTACATATTTTTAATTATTTCAACGTGTAATTACATTTTTCTTAATTAATTCAACATCATTTAAAGCGTTAGGAAACATCGTTTTTTTTTTACATGAGATATTAAGTCCTGCACGAAGACTGGTATTGTAACTTTTAAGTATGAAGTCCCGTACGGAGACAGGACCTCATTTTTTCTTATTGTGAGGAAAGTTTATTATATATTTTTTTTTTTAAGGATAAGAACTGGAAGCCTTTCTTCGCACATTATGATGTAGTTTATTGGAGCTTTATTGCGTGTAATGCAAGGCAAAAGTGTCCCATATATAACGGTTTTCAGAAGGGTAGGGCGGGGAATCCCGGTCGAGATTTAATATGGTCATAATTTTTTTTTTGTTGCTCTCTCTCTCTCTCTCTCTCTCTCTCTCTCTCTCTCTCTCTCTCTCTCCACAAGGTTTCTCTTCCTAGATTCTGTCGTTTCTTCTCTCTCTCTCTCTCTCTCTCATCTAATTCATATGCATATTTTTGTCATAAAAAAAATATCCGGGAAATCATACGATTCAGTGACTCTCCAATGATATTTGGAGTCATCAAGATTTTTATTTTTAGTTCATTGTTATTTTTTATAATATTATTATTGATTCCTGCGGTTGTTTTGGCTGATGTTGATGCAAACACGTAACATTAAATTTTTGTTCTTAACACTATTTATTTACCTCAGGTGTGTCTTATATTCGATATTACTGTTATTTATTATAAAAGGAATATAGTTTTACATTTTTAGTTTTCTGTAAAAGAAAACTATTGTGCCGTCTTTGCATGTCTGTCCGCCCTCAAACCTTGAAAACTACTGAGGCTAGAGGGCTGCAAATTGGTATGTTGATCATATACCCTCCAATTATCAAACTTATCAAATCGCAACTTTGTAGCCTTAGTAGTTTTTATTTTATTTAAGGTTAAATTTAGCTATGATCGCGCGTCTGGCAACGATATAGGGCAGGCTATCACCGGGACGTGGATAACGTTTCATGGGCCAATGCTCGTACAGCATTATACCGAGACCACCGAAAGTTAGATCTTATTTCGGTGGCGTTGATTATACTCTGTAGCGGCTGTACAGAAAACTCGATTGAGCCGAAGAAACTTCGGCGCATTTTTTACCTATTTTTATTGTATGTAATTTTCAAATAATTGATTTAAGCTACTGTCAACTCAGCTCATCGATTACCCTGCGGAAGAATTCAGGAGTTAGTCAGATATTCGAAAACTTTTTCTGTACATAAAATTAATATGCACGTAATTTGCATACATTACTGTGTCAATATTTAACCTCCGTGTGTTTGCTCGTACCCACTCATTCTTGTGCTTGGAATTTTATAAAAATTATGTTTTATAAATGCCCATGTTTTTAGAATTTTTGCTTGTCTGTTGTACAGTTAGATTTTGTAATTAGTTCTAAGCTTGTACAGATATTTTTATGTAAAAAGTCAGGGACGAAGGATGCGGATTTACGCATCTTCGAAAATATTGTAATGCATGTGTTGAATAGTTTTCATTTCTTTTGGTGAAAATATCCATCAATTGAAGAAACAATTGAAGGAGGTTACTCTTCCAGTTTTCTTCATCTCAAGATCTCTGAGTTTGTGTTAGACCTGTTATTGTTTATGTGTTATTTACCGCCTTCCGTTCTGTTCTTTATTAATGAATGACACTTTACATTTTTCTAGCATATAATACATTTGCCTCTGCTTTAGGTTTATATTTTGTATTTTCGAAATAATTACTTTTAGCGTATGGTGTATTACGGAGCGAAATCAAATAAAAAAATTTTGAATTACCTCACAAGTTTAAGGGTTGCCTAAGAGCAAGGGCACGTGCTGGCGTAAGGATAGCTTAAACTCGACAACACCCTCACTATTACCAATATTTATCTCCGCCTAGGAGGATAGGATTTGGTACCGTTTGTTAGTATGTAAAGAAAATTGGGAACTAATGAGCATTTTTTTAATTAAACTTGAGGAAAACGGGTGATGGTTGTGAACATATTATAGTGAGGCTTGATGAAAACATTCATTGGTGGTAAGTGATGCAGGATTGGCAGATTTCTCATGAACAACACGCCATATCTTTACAGATGGCCAATAAAAATTTCATCATTTGGAAAATACACCCAATAATTATTGTTGCACCAAATTGCATCCACATCTTTCTCCAGTAGGTAAACTACCAAATGTTTAAAATATTGGTACATTTAGATGGAGTATCAAGACTTCTGAAATACATTTTTTAATTGAAGTATTCAAGTTAGATGCTTGAACAAAATGTATAATTTATAAATATCTTTCGGGAAGTTTACCAAATATACTGGTTTAAATTGTGTATTTAGTTAAGCCAAGCAGCTGCTTCAATTTTTTATTAATGGTTTCATGTTGTGTATCGAATAGGTAGTTTGATATTTGATTTTTTTTTTTTTTTTTTTATAGCGGTTTCGTATTAATTACATTGGTTATGTAGCCAGTTGTCTTATTTTTTCATTAGTTTAGATATGCAGGCAATATAGTAAAATACATGACATGATGTTATTGATTTAGATATTTAGGTAAACCATTCAGATTTTTTGATGATGTTGAGATTTCCTAAATGTTGTAAGATAGAGTCACTAACGTTTTTATGTTTCGCGTGTTGGAAAAGATAAACAGATATTGGATTATTCTCCTCATAATTCAGTGTTTCAGTTAGTTATATATTTGAACAGTTTTTACATTGATTTGAATGTTTAGGTAAGCCAGTAGAAAGCAAACACACACACACTATTAGTAGAAAGCAAACACACACACACACACACATCCCGAGGCCAGCATCTGCTACCAGAATGTACGACGTGGGTCTTAACAATAGCAGTCAGCTTTCGAATTTTGTTTCTTTTGTTTGAAATACGGCCTCGAGTCAGCTGATAACAATAGCAGAATGAACTGCCCATTAAGAGACTATCTCTAGCGGCCCCCCCTTGTCTCGCGTGTGCATACACAAACTTTCTTTTTTCCTTTTTCCACATAGTCGCGGGTTCATATTATTTGCGTTATTATTGATTGGTTGTAATGGGTCATATTTTTTTTTATATCTGTACATGTGAGTTTTTCCTTGAGTTCTTGTCGGTGCCCCTCCGTAGGGGGTTAATGCCGTCAGTACACCTCATGCGGTGCATTGTAGGCATTACTTAAGGTTCTGTGCAGAGTCCCTTCGGCCCCTAGTTGCAACCTCTTTCATTCCTTTTACTGTACCTCCGTTGATATTCTCTTTCTTCCATCTTACTTTCCACCCTCTCCTAACAATTGATTCATAGTGCAACTGCGAGGTTTTCCGCCTTTTACACCTTTCAAACCTTTTCCTTATCAATTTCCGTTTAGGGCTGAACGACCTCATAAGTCCCAGCGCTTTGCCTGTGGCCTAAATTCTACTTTCTAATCTTGTTTGTGCCATACTTTTTCTCTGGTGTCGTCAGGACTTTTACTCGTCCAGTATTGTTAACGTGAATATTGTTATTTATTTATTCGCTCATGTCAAGCAG
The DNA here is from genome assembly GCF_040412425.1 of Macrobrachium rosenbergii. Taxonomy (NCBI): domain Eukaryota; kingdom Metazoa; phylum Arthropoda; class Malacostraca; order Decapoda; family Palaemonidae; genus Macrobrachium; species Macrobrachium rosenbergii. The sequence continues at coordinate 10,492,132 of NC_089790.1, forward strand.
CCTGTCTCCCCATTTCCACTGGAAATTGTGTATTTCAAAGGCTCACGCCTCCTGCGACAGCCTCGGCTGATTCTCCCATTTGCCCGCGTTCTGTATTGCTGCGGGTGATCTCGTGAGGTGATGCGAGCTAGGTTGAATTGCAAGAACCTTCGAGCTCAGTGGCTGGATTATGACGGTGTCACGGCACTACTCCCTTCATACGTGCTTACTCAATAATGCCATCCATCTCTCTCTCTCTCTCTCTCTCTCTCTCTCTCTCTCTCTCTCTCTCTCTCTCTCTGTGTGTGTGTGTGTGTGCGCCTTTATTTGGTGGAAATGCCATTCTTTGAATTCTCAGCCTATGTGAGGTAGTATATATTCATGTTCTGTTTCATTGTCTTTTTTTTTATTCTTTTGTGTCTGTGTCCTTTATTCTGCTCATTGTATTTTAGTCTTTCAGGGCGTAACAAATGTGTAGTCATTGTCTTGCATTTATAGCAGACAGTGACTACACTATAAGTTATCATGCATTTCTTGCAAGTTACCTTATAGATCACATTTAGATATATATCGCTCACATTCTTGACATTAGCATTTTACAAAATGATGCAGGAATCATTATTTATAGCTTAAACTTGGGTACATTGATGTTTGTTGAGAATGATCTGTCCTCCATCCTGCAACCCCGTTGTTGTGGACATTTCTCGAGAAGGAGCCTGTTTTCGGTTGGTATATCTGCTTGAAGTTTCGGATAGGTACTTCCTCCCTACCCTCGTTCTACACGCACTACTTTCGTCATTGTTTTGAAAACGTCCTGACTGTATTCCACTCTTTAGTCTTTGTTGTAGGCGCCAGGATTGCCAGTCCCAGGAGTCAGCCGGCTTGATCGGTCTTAGATAACATATGGATTCCATAATGTGGGTTTCTTTGCCCCTATAGGGTAATTCCTAAATAATTTTCTTAGCTTCACTTCATCTTTTAACAGTTCCTCGTTGGACGGGTGGGTACCGTTCTCAGCTAGCACTCTGCTGGCCCCGCGTTCGATTCTCCGACCGGCCAGTGAAGAATTAGAGGAATTTATTTCTGGTGACAGAAATTCATTTCTCACTATAATGTGGTTCGAACTCCACAATAAGCTGTAGGTCCCGTTGCTAGGTAACCAGTTGGTTCTTAGCCACGTAAAATAAATCTAATCCTTCGGGCCAACCCTAGGAGAGCTGTTAATCAGCTCAGTGGTCTGGTTAAACAAAGATATACTTAACTTTTCAATCTTTTCATGAAGTGGGTTGGGCATCATTTAATACAAACTGGTGTGGGGCCTGAAGCATTTTGGTCAGTCTTGACCGTCTCTTGGTCCCTTGTAAAATTTCTATCGATGGTTTTCGTATAAGATCTTATTAGTACTAACCGTCTCGTGATATTTTTATAATAGAAAGTAGTAGTCAAAAGCACATGTTGGTACTTATATGTTATCGAGTGGCACGAACGTCTGTCATGTTAATTTTTAGATTTTAAACTTTGGACTGAAAATATTAAGTTTTAATGCCATGTACTCATCAGCTATTCAGAAAAGCCGAGTGAGAAAGTTTGTGTAGCCACAGCAGTTAGTGTGGTGAACTTTTTATATATGAGAACCCTTTGCCAACGCGTTTTTGATAAGGGAATTTCCTGACTCAAAGCAGATTTGAATGAAAGTTAACGTAAGTCGATATTCATTGACGTGGAAAATGGCTCGAATCTAACGACGATGATTGAATAAGCCTATTTCAGTTTTTCATGGTGGCTGGTTTTATTTTTTTGGTCACTAGACAATGAAATATTTCACCACCATACCCACACTATAATAAAGAATGCTTATATTTATATATATATATATATATATATATATATATATATATATATATATATATATATATATATATATATATATATATATATATATATATATATATATATATATATACATACATATATATATATATATTACACCAAAGGATTTTTAAAGGTCATAGGACAAGGGTACGATTTTCTGCAGACTAGCAATTTCTGTGCGACAGTTTCGCATGGTTGGTTGCAGCTCAGAGGATGCGATGAATGAAGGCATTACGAGATATTGTAAAGGTCAGTTTAAGGGGAAAAATGTCGGTATTAGTGTCATGAAAGTCGAGACGTTTCTATCTTTTATTCAGTTGCTTGAGTTTCTTCACCAGGAGATAGATAGTTATTTGCTAGTGCTCTCAAGTCTATACTTGAAGTTCATTGTACATATATACAGTATATAAATGGTACAGGCAGATAGCAAAACCAGGCATTTCACGAACTGCCTGAAATTTCAGGCAGAAAGCGAAATGCACTTAGGGACATTCGATCCCCCATGGGGTAGTACTGAACACGGCGAAATACATATGACCCCCCATGTGCTAGTACTAAACATGGCGAAAAAGTGTAGGCGAGTCACTGTTTCACCGTGTTTAGTACCAGCCCTTGGGCGGATCAAATGTCCCTAAGTGCATTTTGCTATCTGCCTGAAATTTCAGACAGTTCGCGAAATGCCTGGTTTCGCTATCTGCCTGTAACATATATATACATATATATGTATACATATATATATATATATACATATATATGTATACATTATATATATATATACATATATATGTATAACAGGTCGCCCATAACAACACTGAAGAGGATAGATTATATGGTGTTATATTTCGGAAACAGCTGTTTCCCTTAACTGACAGTTGAGGGAAACAAGTTTTTCCGAAATAAAACGCTGTAAAATCTGCCTTCTTTTAGTGTTGTTATGGGCAAAATTTATTAGATAGAATTCTGGTATAGAAAACATTTTATAGTCATATATATGTGTGTGTATATATGTATGTGTGTATATATATACACACACGCCACTAGTTATTTAGCTAGTGGGTATTTTCTTTTAAAACTGCCATATTTTTCAAGAAAAATCCTGCCAGAAAAATGTTTGCGTTAAAAATGCAGAATATCTGATTCAACCTCCATAAAAGTATTTATATTTTCTGTGGCGATATTGAAGTTGGAATAGTGGCACGAACCCTGCATAAAATATAAACTCTGAAAACCTTAAATTATGACCAAGCCACATTAAAGAATGGAGGAATTGCCGTGTGTTATTCTGAGATTAGGAAACCGCATTGCTGGCGCAGAATCAGTGTTTAGATTTGTATTTAGTCACAAAAATTTTATTGAAGATTGTAATATAGTCTGTCAGTCCATTCATGTCCTTACCGCTGTATTCTTTGCCTACTTTTGTATTTCCGGTTTTATTTAATGTCTCCATCTTTTTAAAATGTGCATTTACTAATTCTAAGCAGAATACTTCGACACACGCCTCTTCACGTTATTTTTTATAAATGAAATATTACCAGCAAAAATATATAAAAGTTGTTCGTAAATGCTAATGGCCGTTCTTTCTGGAGGGTAAATGTACTGCTCCAAATAACAGGAAGATAATTTCGTACGAAAGTAAATTATTATTATTATTATTATTATTATTATTATTATTATTATTATTATTATTATTATTATTATTATTATTATTATTGCCTACAGACATTCTTGTGGGGCCAGCATGAAAGCTATGGATTTTCTTTGCAAAACCGTAATAGGGATTTTGGGCTGCTCTATGGGCAAGAGCCTGTGCTGGAATAAAGCCAGTTCAATAAAAAAAAAAAACACAACATTATAAAGAACAAAGTAAAATAAAAAAAAAGACCAGTAAAACCAAGTATGAATAATAACAAATAATGGCATGGAATCTTAAAACATGAAAAGAAATACAGTCCAAAACAGAAATTTAAACTTTGTCTGAGTGCACAGTACTGTACTGTCAGGTACAGAAATTGTGTGTTCAGTACTGTACTGTCAAGTAAAGAAGGTGTGTGAGTGTACAGTACTGTACTGCCAAGTAAAGAAATTGTGTGAGTGTACAGTACTGTACTGCCAAGTAAAGAAATTGTGTGAGTGTACAGTACTGTACTTTCAAGTAAAGAAAGTGTGTAAGTGTACAGTACTGTACTGTCAAGTAAAGAAATTGTGTAAGTGTACAGTACTGCACGATCAAGTACAGAAATTGTGTGAGTGTACTGTACTGTACTGTCAAGCAGACAAATTGTGTGAATGTACTGTCAATTAGAGAAATTGTGTGAGTGTACAGCACTGTACTGTCAAGTAGAGAAATTGTGGCAGTGTACAGTACTGTGCTGTCAAGTAGAGAAATTGTGTGAGTGTACTGTACAATACTGTACCATCAAGCAGAGAAATTGTGTGAGTGTACAGTACTGTACCATCAAGTAGAGAAATTATGTGAATGTACAGTACTGTACCATCAAGTAAAGAAATTGTGTGAGTGTACAGTACTGTACCATCAAGCAGAGATATTGTGTGAGTGTACAGTACTGCGCTGTCAAGCAAAGAAACTAGAAACCAAGACGGCTCTTCCAGATGGGATGAGGAAAGAGAACCGAATGAAGGAAGGTAAATACTGTTCCCCCACGGCAGGAGGGGGAGGAGGAGGAGGAGGAGGGGGGGCGCCCAATGAAATGATATGTCCTGAGGGTGAAGTCATTAAGTTGAATAGAGTCCTAATGCAGCTCTGGTTGCCGAGAAGAATGCCATTAAGGGGTCTTTTGTTACAGAGGTCATTTCTCTGAGTCCCCGGGGACAGATCCTTTCCGCTCCTGAGCAGCGCCAGTCTCGAGTGTTGGATGACCACGTGGGAAGGTGGTGAGGGTGGTGTCCTTTTTGTTCTTTTTTTTTGAGACGGTGAAATGTGCTGTTGGTGATATTTTTTCCCCGTGATGGACGAGGTGTTGCTGGCGGTGTTTCGCAGCTTGATTCAAAAGTGTTGCGGGAGTTCATTGCAACTTGGGGTTTTTTATTATTATTATTATTATTTTGTTGCGTAGGTTCATTGCAACTTGGGGAAGTATTTATTATTATTATTATTATTATTATTATTATTATTATTATTATTATTATTATTTTGTTTAGCCAAAAAGTGAAATGTTCTGTTGGTGATATTTTTCGTGTGATGGAAAGTGTTGCTGGCGATGTTTCTCAACGTAATTCAAAAGTGCTGCCCTCGAGCTCATTGCAACATAGGGAAGTGTTATTATCATTTTGTAAGGAATCGTAAACCATTCCTTTGGTTTTTCCAACAATATGGTTTTTATTTTTGCAGTTCGCTTTTACTGCTTTAATGACATTCAGAGTTCAGTGGTAACCTCATTAGCCGGGCCTAATTGATAATATTAGAGTTAAAAGTGTCCATATAATGATATTTTACACTTATGTATGACATGACATTATATTGTGCATCTGTATATTTTTTTCGCGCGATCATTGGTTTTGCACGATTTTTGCAGCTCTTAATTTGGTATATTGTATTTAAAAAGTGGAAGTTATAGTCCAGCTTTCCAGCTTTATGTAATTATTTATTTTCTTGCGATCTTGGTTTTGACATTCAGGTATAAAGCAAGGGATTTGCTTAAGATTATATATATTATATAATATAAAATGTATATATACATATATGTATGTGTATATAATTTATATACATGTATATATATAAATATACATATATATATATAAATATATATATACATATATGTTATACACACATACACACACACACTCCTTTTAGTCTGGAAGTCTGGGAAGAGGCATTCGTCTCCTGCGTGGCTGCAGTGCACTGATACCGTTCCCATTTCTCATAGAGTTTTGCCTAAAACCTGTCTTCGCCGTCTGGGTATATTTGCTTCTTTATTAAGATTGAGGAGTCTGGAGCTTACTTTTTCCCATTTTCTTTTTATATCGAAGCTTTGACTGAGGAATGGGAGCAGTAGGTTCGTGTAATATTAAACATGAATCTCTACTGTTGTATCATATATTTCAAGTTTATATGCCGTCACTGATTGGCTATTTTATCAGCTTGACAACATGATATTGTTTCTTCAAATAAATAATAAAATTCAAAATTGTTTTGTATATGGTGACCTTGAAAAATTTAATCATCAGACACTATAATGAGAAATCTGGATTATTCTTTATATTAGCACCTTCGTAGGGGGCTAGTGCCGTCAGTGCGCCTCATGCGGTGCACTGTAGGCATTACAAAAGGTTCTCTGCAGCGTGCCTTCGCCCCCTAGCTACAACCCCTTTCATTCCTTTTACTGTACCTCCCTTCATATTCTCTTCTTCCATCATACTTTCCACCCTCTCCTAACAACTGATTCATAGTGCAACTTCGAGATTTTCCTCGTGTTACACCTTTCAAACCCTTTTACAGTCAGTTTCTGTTTCAGCGCTGAATGACCTCACAGGTCCCAGCGCTTGGTCATTGGCTTAAGTTCTGCATACTATTCTGTTCTTTATATCATCACGTGAGCTTTGAGGAATTAAAGAATCATTTTGAGATCCTTTTCTGTTTCCTTTCTTTTTAAAGCATCACCTCCGAAGATACTCCCTTTTAATTGCTAGAATCCCTCGGGAATCCAATTGTAGCTCATCAGAGTGGGCTATTACATGGTTATGTAATTAGTAGCTTCCTAATTTAAGAATTAAGCTCATTAAAGTCAGACATAACTTCCGTAAATGCCCATCTTCAGTTTAAAGTTTGGTCTCGTTTTAACGTAGGCTTCTCTTTAGTTCTTCTTCTTATGTTAGAGATTATTGAGTTCAAATTGGTTGGAAAAGATTCCGTGGCCCAGCTAAGTATGAAATGGAAGTTGAATCAAGAACGTTAGAGGTAGAAGGAATTGAGTGCACGTGACGTGTTCAGTGGCTATTTTAACCACACCGAAGACGTTATCTTGTTTATCCCGTTAGGGGGTTTGTGCCGTCATTGCACCCCATGCGGCGCACTATAAGCGTTACTTGATGTTCTTTGCAACCCCTTTCATTCCTTTTATTATACCTCCAGTCATATTATCTTTCTTCGGTCTTATTGTCCACCCTCTCCTAAAAATTGCTTCGTAGTGCAACTGCGAGGTTTTCCTCCTGTTACACCTTGAAAATGGTTACTCTTAATTTCCCATTCAGTGCTGAATGACCTCGTAGGTCCCAGCGCTTGGCCTTTGGTCTAAATTTTACTTTTAATTCCATTCCTTACCTCGTTTATAAGCTTGCGAATGATGTGTTCGTTTAATCCAGAATGGCGACTGGATTTTTTCTTTCTCTTTTGGAAGTGATCAAAATCAGTTTTCGTGAAGCACCCCTGGGATTGTCCGTTTAAAAATGGAATACATTCCCCGTGTCACGCATTACTAAGCTTTAAAAGTAGAGGGCTGTCCAGATTTCCCCAGCTGTGATACGAACATTTAAGTGGCAGTAATTTGTGTACGTTGTTGTTCTTGGTGGCGGGGGGAGGAGGGGTTGGCTGGGGCGTTCATGATATTTGAACCCCATTTATGGATGCAACCGCGCATTTGCATATGAATAGAAGCTGGTCTATTGTTGTTCCCCAGTCCGACTCTTTTCATTTCAGGCAAGTTTATTTTCAGGTTGATGGTTATTGTTCTTTTCATAACACTGAGCTCCAAGTGTATGAAGTTAGAAAAATTCGCTATTGAATTCTGAGTGCGTTCATTTTACTTTGACGTTTTGTAATGTCTCCAAACGGTCGGCTATTTGGCCTCGATATTTTTGCATTCACATATATTGCCGTGAATATGACGCTATTGACGTTCTACGATAATAAACAGTGAACTGTTTACTTGTACTAATTTAAGTACAAATATATAATTGAGAATGCAAAATTATATATATAATATAATTATATTATATATATATATATATATATATATATATATATATATATATTTTTTTTTTTTTTTTTTTTCCGTTAGTGTAAACTATATTCCACGTTAGTGAAGATTTGTGTCAAGTTGTGGGACGTGACTGCATCCTATCCTTTACCTAATTTAACAAAGGGTGTTCCAGGTAATTACGCAATTTTCTTGTAATATTAGGGATCGTCACAATTTACTGCTCACCTCCCCCCCACCCCCTCTCCCTCCTCCCCCCCTCTCTCTCTCTCTCTCTCTCGGGAAGTCGAAATCAATCATAATTTCCATGAGCACGTAAGAAGTGCTGGATTCGATGATGTCGGATTTTATGTCATATTTTTATGAGGTAGATGTTTTTCTTCATTTAATTCGCATTACTTTTATATGGCGAGACGAATCTTAACTTGACAGGTTGCACCCTTCGTGCATGTTAGATATAAGAGCACCCTTTGACAGAGTAGCAGAAATATCGCTGTTATTTTCGTGAATATATCATATTTGGTGCACCTTTTTATACAACGTCGCTTGTGATATAAATCATGTTTGGGAATTTATAGTACAAAAGACTTGTCATTAATTAGTCTCGCGTCTGATGAGTAATAAATTGCAGAGTAATTAATGTCTGTAGATTCTCGTGGATTATTTTTCCTTTTTATTTGTTTGAATCTTTTGAATGGATTTATTGCTGGCAACTTTTGTTGTTTTATAGAATGGATTTTCGACGTCAAAGACAATAGTTTTTTTGACTCCTGCTTGTGGTATTAAGTAGGCCTTTATATCTCACATGAAACTAAGCCAACTTTTGAATAAAACACTTAAAGATAGATATTTCCCTTTTGAGAGAGAGAAAGAGAGAGAGAGGTAGATTCATTCGCCTGAAATTATATAAGATAACTTTATGAAAAACTTTTTCATCATTTAATATCTAAATTACTGATTTAATTTACCAGAGAGACACTGAGAGAGAAAAGTGATTCATTACGCTGAAATGATAGTTAACTTTATGAAAAATATTTCCATCATTTAATATCTAAAGTACTGTACTGGTTTGGTTAATAAAAGAGAGAGAGAGAGAGACGAGAGCAAAGAATGAAGTGCTGTGGTACTGAGATGGATGAGATAGAGTTACGCTAACGGAGCCGTAAAGCGTGATTGAATGAACGGATAAATCAGATGATTGTTCGGAAGATTGTGGCCGCTCGGAAATCCCTCACCGAGAGAGAAGTGGATTCCGAGTTTCATTTTTCTTGTCTCAGCATTTGCTTCTGTTTTGCATTTTTATTTTATTTTATTTTTTTATTGGGTAGATTTAAACTCGGGACAAGAACATTATCAAGACAGACTAAAGTTATTATTGAAACATGAATAGGTCTAGTGTCACAAATTCATGATTTTTCTGTGGGTAATTTTGCGAACTTGCGAGCTCTCTCTCTCTCTCTCTCTCTCTCTCTCTCTCTCTCTCTCTCTCTCTCTCTCTCTCTCTCTCTCACAAAAGAACGGAGAAAATAGTGTCACTAGACACTATCTAAAGAATTTTTCTTTCTGGTGTTGTATTTTTTTTCCCTTACTTATCCCGTTCACATTATTTTGACAGATTCCTGAGAATTGATATTATTAAGACTAGTTTATTTTTTTTTAGAAAATAGAGACAGAGAGAGAGAGAGAGAGTCGATGTTCCTAAGACTTAGCCGGGACAGTGTTCCAGACTTGTTTTTCAAAATTAACGTATTGGTGTGTGGAGTGGATTTAAAGGGCCATTTTACAATTGTTCATGGAATAACGACCTTTCTTTTAGCGATTAGTTTTTTAGCCATAACTTTGATTATGTAAAAGATTTTTGTTCACTGGAAATCCTCCGATTGATTTTGTGTGTTAGGTCTGGAAGTGTTCCCAGCTTCATTTTTCGGTTTTATAAAAATTTTTCATTTATCAGGTACTTTGGATATATTTTAAACTCACCCTCTCATAGTTGCAATTTTATTGTGTTCGTGAAATAGAAGATAACGGGTTCTGATGAACTTGAATTATTTATTGTCTACAGTTTAGCTGTTCATGCTTTCTTGATTCATGGTCGCTTTTTATTACTCCAACATTTGTTCAAATAGAAGCTTGCAAGGCTCGAAAATATACTGCTGAAGTTCTCTTTAGTTAAAGGTCTGCCCCTCTGGGATCCAGGGTATACCATAAAATCTTTTTTTCAAATATTTAAAATATCACTACTGAATGGTTACTGTTGTATTACCTAAAATTAGTTCAGTTTTCAAGTTTCGTAGGTGGCCGCAAAGTTTAATATAGTTCGTATATAATTTAATTGACATGGCTCACATCTCTTCCAGCTTTCTGTCATCTAGAATTTTAGAATTAGAGTTGTTTTTGGCTTTAATGTAACCTCCATTAATCAGAGTAATTTTTTGTATTTATCGAAGATCACTTTTTCGAGGAAGTTTTACGTTTTACGTTTTTTTTTTTATATTTACACACGTTCTTTACATTCCAAATTTCATTTCCTTCAAGTAGTGGCTAATGCAAGCTTCCCATCCATTGCCCTTTACAGAAAAAAAACAAAATAACTTCAACATATACATGTACAGTACTATCATTTTTTTTTTTTTTTTTTTTTTTTTACCTATATCATGTGAGCTTGTTAGGAAGATTTTTCGTGGAATGGCGCAAATTTAGGCGTACCCTATGAAAATAGTATAAATTGTGCAACTCCTGGTGGTTTATCACTGCTCACGCTCCTTGGCGTTGTTTTCTGTAGAGGATAATGTATTTAAATCAAAGTGAAAACTGACTTTCGATAATCTGGTTTTTTATATATATTTTTTTTACTTATGTGTTATTTTCCAAGTCAGCTAACTCTTTTAAAGTTTCGGGGCAGTTTATTACATATTGATCAGTTTGTTCATGTATCATGCCTCATAAATTTTGACACGTCGTCACACATACCGTTTTTGTTCATTTTTGTTATATTATATATATATATATATATATATATATATATATATATATATATATATATATATATATAAAATATATATACATATATGAATATATATATATAAATATATATATATATATATATATATATGATATATATATATATATATATGTATATATATTATATATATACATATGTACTGTATATTTATATATATATATATATATATATATATATATATATATATATATATATATGTGTGTGTGTGTGTGTGTGCGTGTGCGTGTGCGCCTATGCACCTATGTAATGTTCGATCATCTCATTCATCCCACGTGATGTTGGAAGTATGTCATGTAATTGCCACCTCATGGATTGAATGTGGTAGAGTAACACTAACATTGTAATTGATAAGTCAGTGTGCTGTTGTCACAGTGTGCTTTACGATAGTGTGTCAAATCAGTGTCCCTTATGACGTCCCAAAAACGTGTCAAGAGAAGACTGATGAGTAGCTCTGTGTGCTCTTTGTGCAGTAAATGTATTGGTTGTTGCTTTAAACGGACTGCAATAAATTGTCAGAGGCCCAGTAAACGAGGCTTAACAATGACCGAAATTATTCTTTTGAATTTTTTTTTTTAAGTTCGCGACACAATTACTAACAGTTTTTTTCCTTCCATTTTTTCTTCGCCACCTTCACACTCCTGCTGGTTCCTGCTGTGACGTCACCGACCTCTTTAAAAAAAAAAAAAAAAAAAAAAAAAAAAATCCACACCCTTGCCCTGTGACCGACGATGACGAATGGGCATCCACCTAACGCCGTGCTTTTGTGTCATGCTGCCCGTGCCTTCCTGCCCAAAAAGAAGCGGGTCTCCGGCGAGCACCCTCAGCGTGGACACCCTCAGTGTGGGGGGAGTGTCCAAGGCCAACTCCCTCCCGAGGCCCACCTCTCCTTCTCCGTCGGTCATGAGTGACAAGACCATGACCCAGGAGGACCCAGCGGTGAGTACACGTTTTCTGTTCGATTCTGTGATCATTTTGGTCACTCGATTCTGTTTGGTTTTCGTCGGACCTATGGGAATTTTTTTCTTTTGACTTACTTTTTTTTTAATATTTTGAGTTCAATGTTATTCAAAGGAAAGGTAAATGTTTTTTCCAGATTTTAATATTATTCAAAGGGAGGTAAATGTTCTCTAATATTATTCAAAGGAAAGGTAAATGTTCTCTGGTATCCAGATTCTGGGAAGGAAAGAGGGTCCTATGGAGGAAGTATGGGAAAATTTTGGGTCATGAAGAAAGTGACGCGGTTGTACGGAAGTTGATATCGATTTTGTGAAAATTACGTTGGCTGATTGAAAATAAATATTTCAATTAATTTTTGCACGTCTTTAAAACAGTTGAGTCTGTGTTGTGATATGTTTAATTTTGCTCTTAGTTTGACCATTTTTTTAAATCATACAATGAAATAGAAATTTAAGAAACTAAGGATTCTTTCTCGTTAATATCTGTGATACATAGCTTTTTCGATAGAGGCGCAAATCCACATGCAGTGGATGTTGACAGACCAGTTGTTCATTTCATTCAGCACACGTCGGTCAATGATGTGTGGATTAATATTCCAATATGTTCATTATGTGAGACCGCATTATTACCGTCAGATTGATTAGAATCTGTATATTGTTTCCAGAGCCACCCATTAATTAGTCAAGACTTGATTACACTGGTTGTTAGCGAGAGAGGTTGAGAGAGAGAGAGAGAGAGAGAGAGAGAGAGAGAGAGAGTGTGTGTATATATATACTTATTTCCCAGAGGAGGGGAGGTACATGACTGATTTAGGGAACGCAGTCCATTTCGCTAATTAACTCGCAGACATGTCTTTTTGTCCCTGACCCAAAAGATGATTAGGGAAAGAATGGTTATAGATTTATTTGTGTATATTTCAGTTCGCTCTTCAGAAGGGCTGCCGTAATTAGTTTAAAGATGAATTGCCGGTTTGATGTGCTGGCGTGTTTTACAGATGTGGACATTTTATGCATACTGTTGTGAGCAGAGAGAGAGAGAGAGAGAGAGAGAGGGAGAGAGAGAGAGAGAACACTCTACTCTCCCCTATATTCTTCCTCCATTAAATTCCCCCGAAATATATCGCCATGCCTTTAGGCAGCTCACTCTTGTCCTCCCAATAACCGTTAACCTAAAGGGAAGCAGGTAATTCCAAAACATTAATTCGAGCGTTATTCACAAAAAAACTCTCTCTCTCTCTCTCTCTCTCTCTCTCTCTCTCTCTCTCTCTCTCTCTCTCTCTCTCTCCCCGCCCTTTGGCCTGCCACTTCACCCGCGATGAAAGACATCAATCAACTTCCTGAAATACTTTTTACGTGGGGCTGGTATGGAGGGGAGGGGGTGGGTGGGAGAGAGGGAGGAGGGGAGGACTCTCTTGTAATCCCATCATCGTTGATATCATCATCAATACTGATACTCCTCTTCTAAACGGACAAACCCATCGAGTTCCTTTGTCCAAGGGAAATTACCTGTGATTATCACTTCAGTTTCAGTGTTCTCTCTCTCTCTCTCTCTCTCTCTCTCTCTCTCTCTCTCTCTCTCTTCTAATAAATTCAGTTTAGGGGAAAGAACAATGGACGGCAGGTCACCGTGAAATGGCACATGTTGGAAATTATCAGTGGGAAATTTTATTACAAAAAATGTCTACGAAGCTTCCCAGTAGGTTCATGATTATATCGTGTGATTTGTTTGTTGTGCCTAAAATTTATTTTTGCAACAAAGTACCGGTTTTATATAGAGCTTTACCATGAAAAATTAAATAAATTCTTGAGGAAAATGCTAGCTATAAAAAACTTTCTGTTCATCAGACAACACACTTTCCCTTCTAAATGGTTTAGTAATTTGAACTGTATTTGAGTAGACATTTTGCCCCCTGGCTCTTTTGATGTGTAGGTAAGCCGACACTATTTCTTTGGTAAATGTCATGTCTTGCCATGTGATGGTATATGTAATGGTTTATATATTTTCTATATACTTACACGAGGAAATCTGAACTGCCCTTTTTTATGATACTATACAATTTTCAAAGTGGTAAATGACAGCTTCATTATTAGGAAAATTTTAGTCACTTCCAGTACAATAATTCTTCTAACTTTAATGATCTGGGAAAATTATGGTTTGTTTAATGAAGGTTTTTTCTCGGGAATTTTTTTAAGGTAAATACATTTTTTCTTGTGGAAGGGGGAGGAGGTTGGAGGGGAGAAAGCCAAAATGACCGTAGATTATTCATCCCTAGTTTAAGCATAGACTTCAGAGTAGTTCTATAAATAACTGAAGTAAATATACTGACATGCAAACAAGAATAGAAGTTGATGGCCTATTTTAGTCCATTAGGCTTAGGATTAATTAATGTCTCCACATAAACAGTGCAGGATTAAAGATATACTGAGTGAATTATGCCTTTATTTTTTGCATATTTTATGTAACTGTATGTACAGTATTGTTTTGTTTTCATATGTATTCTTTTATAATAATTTTGACTTTTTTTTTTCTTTGGTGAGCTAATAAATGGTCGTTTTATAATTTTCCAAATCAGTGGATGCTTTTTTGGAATCATTTTTGATACTAGCAATAATTTTAAGGAACTTGTAAAACTTGATGAAAGTAATTGCACTTAGAGATCATAAAGTGAGGAAGGTCTGCCCCCTTTTTTCCCTTTCAGCTTTCGTTAGCTACAGCTCACTTGCCTTTGCTTTCTGCCGGAAATTTTTACACGTATCGCCTTTATCTCGAGGCGTTGGTATTGTATCTGGATTCCTCTCTTCGATACCTAGCCTTGAAATAGTAGTATCTGGTATGTATTTTCCCTGAAATGTCTTCACAGCAGCGTATTTTATAAGCTAAAGTTAAAAACAGACTCTCCAACATATTTGTAAAATTTTGAAACTAGTTGAATAAGTGTTTGACATGAGTTGTATTACAAAGATACGCCTTGTGTATGGCACACAGTTATTATATATATATATATATATATATATATATATATATATATATATATGTGTGTGTGTGTGTGTGTGCATGTATTTATATATATATGTATATATATATATATATATATGTATATATATATATATATTATATGTGTGTGTATGCATGTATATATATATATATATATATATATATATATATATATATATATATATATATATATATATATATATATATATATAAATATATATATATATATGTGTGTGTGTTTGTGTGTAAATACATGAAAAGAGAAAACGTGTAGTACATACGGAAAATAGAATGATTTTGTTCTCCTAATAAAGCTGCAACGTAATGAATTGCCCTAATCCTTTATAGCATTTGCCGAAGCCGCTTTTTGCTCACATTTATGTGCAAGTTATTTTTCCCCCGATAATTGCATTACCGTAAATTATCAGCGGAACGCTTCACCGGTTGTAGTAGCCAGCCTTTTCTGCTACATTATTGAAGTTAATTTTCCAACGGATGGCCGAACTGATGGTGCTTTATCTCGTCCAGTTTTTTCGCTTTTTCGTTTTCGACATATTTTCATCATTTTTTTTTTTACCTAATATCCTTTTTTCAACAGTTACGGTCTACCCCAAAGCCAAATCAAAGTCCTTCAAAAGAAGGCATCGTGCTTACCCCATACAAAAAATGGGAAAAAGCACGTTAGATGAAGAAGAAGAAGATTCGTAGGTTCCTTGATCATGTTGTTTAGTTATGAAAGAAATATAGATTGATTTTTATCGTTTTACGTGGAGTTTTGTGCAGTGGTTAACTGATTCATGAGCGGCGAACCGTTAGCGTTGCAAAAAGTAGGGCGAATCGGTCGTTCGCGAGTTTGTCATCATTATTTTTTTCTTAGTGAATTAAATGGTATTGATCTGTATGAAGCTTACACTCTTCAAAGTAATTTGGTCTTTTACCCATCTGCAGGTGTAGACATTACTCTGATGGGTGCTTTCATCAGATGTCCGTGGTGGGCGTAGTCGTGTTAGGAGGTATTTTCATGCTGAAATGATAGCTATAAACTTTGAAATTAATTCTTTGCGATTCGAGAGTTATAAATTTCCGTTTTGTAAACAGCATGCAATAGAATGTGCAGCTTCGGGATAGAAGGCAGATTAGCGGTAGGTTTCAGTACTTGGGTAGCAATGAGGTTCGAGCACTGAATCACAAGTTCTGAACAGAATAAAATGACTTCTTGAAAATATTTCACCGAAACGTGAATTGAAATTGCAGTTAAGCACTTACTTTCATTTTGTCGAGTGGATAACAGGTACTATTGGTCCTGTCTTTAATGTAGCCAAACCTAGCGTAACTTGTATGCGTGTGTCCTGTTTTGTCTAAGTTCCTGTGACCGTACATCTGCTGACCTGAAAGAAATAAAGAGCAGGTCACGCTCAGTGTTGTCGACGAGGGATAAATTTTCTCTCGCCGCCAGAATGCTTAGCCTGTACCGTGTATTGTATCGGGATAAGGCTGCCTAGCCGCCAGCTTTTATCAAGCCTAAACTTTACTTCGTAAAAAAATACCGGTCACGCAACTCTCATTTTTCCTCAGAGACTTGGTTCGGAAATATAAGAAGCCAACGCTTATTTCCTCAATTTTCTTAAAATTTTGGGGGTAACGTTTTAGGTGTAACTGACATAGGTTTTTTTTTTTTATAGAACTTTTGTATGTTTTTTGTGTTCCGAAAAGAAAACTATTGTGCCGGCTTTGTCTGTCCGTCCGCACTTTTTTCTGTCCGCACTATTTTCTGTCCTCACTTTTTCTGTCCGCCCTCAGATCTTAAAAACTACTGTGGCTAGAGGGCTGCAAATTGGTATGTTGATCATCCACCCTCTAGTCACCAAACATACCAAATTGCATCCCTCTAGCCTCAGTAGCTTTTATTTTATTTAAGGTTGAAGTTAGCCATAATCGGAGTCTGGCAACGATATAGGCCAGGCCACCACAGGCCGCGGTTAAAGTTTTGTGGGCCGCGACTCATACATCATTATACCGAGACCACCGAAAGATAGATCTGTTTTGGGTGGCCTTGATTATACGCTGTACAGAAGACTCGATTGCGCCGAAGAAACTTCGGTGCATTTTTTTGTTGTTTTTATTTTGCAGTGGGCGATTCAATATGTAGAATCTGACGTTAGATATATAGGAAAATAAAACGTATTCCTTTTTTTTTTTTTTTTACTTCGGTACCAGACTATAAATTGTAAATGGACATAGTCTTCTCACAGAGTGCGAGTGTGCTCTTTTGAATGACTTGATAAACCGACGGACACTGCATAAACAAAATCCAAGTGTTTGGATATTATGGCGTAAACGAGCACTTAACGTAACGTAACTGCGGACATGGAGAGTACTCGCGCCATCGGTGTCATCATAAAACACCCAACGAAAGTCAACTTTCACCGGAAAAGTTTTTGTTACTTTCGCTTCTTATATCTTCTTTTGTATCCCTCCTCTTTGCTGATATTTTTTCCCTTACGTCTTTTGTTTATTGATGATTTTTTTTCCTTTTACACCTTTTTTTCCACTGATGATTTTTTTTTCGTTTACGTCTTTTGTTTGCTGATATTTTTTTCTTTTACATCTTTTGTTTGCTGATGATTTTTTTCTTTTACATCTTTTATTTGCAGATGATGTTTTTTCTTTTACACCTTTTGTTTGCTGATGATATTTTTTTCTTTTGCATCTTTTGTTTGCTGATATTTATTCTTTTACATAATTTGTTTACTGATGATTTTTTTCTTTTACACCTTTTGTTTGCTGATGATTTTTTTCTTTTACATCTTTTGTTTGCTGATGATAGTTTTGCCCATGCGGAGGATTTATTCTTCAACAGTATTATTGAGATGTTACATGTACCAACTCAGCAAATATTACTTATTTATCTGTTCAGTAAATATTACCTCAAGATTATTGCTGGAATGGCATTATACACCAGTTCACTAATATCCTTTCAAAAAAGTTTTATTTTTTAACTGATATTTTTGTTTTCATTTTATGCCAAGAATTTATACAAGCTTCAGATAGTTTGCTTAAGGTTCTACTAACAAATTAGGTTTATAATTTTCTGTCATTTAATTAATTTTTCATTATTATGATTTTAATTGACTAGATGGTTATTACTATTGCTTTGGTATCGTGACGTAAATATTCAAGTTTACTGCTTTCATAGATTTGGCATTCACACAATCCATTTTTATGGTATGGCCTTTTTTTTATTATAGATTTGCCATAATTTATGTATAATACATACGTCGCTTCGTTATACATGCTTTAGTGTCATATACTTGCTATTCATGTAGATTTCTCTCATGTCTAATAGTATCCACGTCTAGTTCATGTTTTTTTATTTTTACCTACACGTTTTGCTTGTGTTTATTACTAACCCTTTTACATTACTTTCACAGCTTCCGTAAAACCTGCGTATACTGCTTTTATTACCTTCATGATCATCCTTTGTGATGGCTGGTGTTGCTTCCTTAAAATATGTACCCCTTACTGATATCCCGAGCTCAGGTCCCTGATTGTTCCTGCATTTGCATTTTCGGGACTGCTTTGCCTCATCAATGTCCACTACTGGGAGAAACGAAGTGACGAATTTACAGTGTCTAATGCACTGAATTTTTCTTCCCTCCCTCCGTCAGTTATAGGTCATAATGAAAAAGATTTTAGCTATTGGTTTCCCCTAATGGGTCATAATGTAAAATTTTTAGTTATTGATTTCCCTAATGGGTCATAATGTAAAATTTATAGTTATTGATTTCCCTAATGGGTCATTATGTAAAATTTTTAGTTATGATTTCCCTAATGGGTCATAATGTAAAATTTTTAGTTACTGATTTCCCTAAGGGGTCATAATGTAAAATTTTTAGTTACTGATTTCTCTAATGGGTCATAATGTAAAATTTTAGTTTTTGATTTCTCTAATGGGTCATAATGTAAATGTTTTAGTTACGATTTCCCTAATGGGTCATAATGTAAAATTTTTAGTTACTGATTTCCCTAATGGGTCATAATGTAAAATTTTTAGTTACTGATTTCCCTAATGGGTCATAAAGTAAAATTTTTAGTTATTGATTTCCCTAATGGGTCATAATGTAAAATTTTTAGTTATTGATTTCCCTAATGGGTCAAAATGTAAATTTTTTTTTTATTTCCCTAATAGGTCATAATGTAAAATTTTTAAGCATTGATTTCCCTAATGGGTCATACTGTAAAAATTTTAGTTATTGATTTCCCTGAGGCCTTTTGGTGATTATTCAACTACCGCTGTGTCCCGGCGTTACCCAGGCTGTAGAGCAGAATTACTATTAATGAAAACATTTGTTTCATAAAACATTTTCATATTCCTCATCAAAAGTTCTGGTTCATGTTGCATTGAAATGGCTTTCCAGTAAGTTTATAGACGCCCCGTGTGCAATGCGCTTAGCCACAGAGAGGCGCTGAATATGAATAACTAAATAGTGGAATGCAGCGACATTTTGGTAATTATACATTTTTGATGGTAGTCATAAAACACTCAGAAACAAGGAAAGCATTAATCACTTTGGCATTATTGATTTGAAATTATTTGATCTTTTAATGAGTATAATCTTCTAAAATCATTTTTAGTCATTTTTCAGTCTGGATACCAGTGTAAATGCTTTATCACCACCAAACGGGGGACAATGCCATTTCAAAAAAGCATGTCTGTTACAGTTCCCATTTAAAAAAAGTTGGGGGCGGTTTAAAACAGGAAGACCTACGGGCATAGAACCCACACTAAATGATCTGAAACATGTGGTTTTTGGCGAGGCGTGTCTCCATGCACATAAGGACTGGTATGTGTAAGTATAAGGTCTAAGGTCCCAAAAACTTATAATGTCGTAGAATAATGGATTTATGGATTCACAGATCAGTAAATTACAAGTAACTGATGGAATCAAGACGAAAAATTTCCCTTGTTTATCAGTTAAATGCTGTTGGAAATGAGGCATGAATAAAATATCAGAATACAGCACACCGGTGAATTATTTACCAAAGTCAATAGGAAAACATATCTAGGCAGGGGTGTGGCAAAGACTATTACCCAGAAGTAACAGTCTTAGTTTGAATGGATAAGCACTTAATAATGTAACAAGTCGAAATATGAAGAGCGATTTCCATGACGGTCAGAATTTGCACCTGCAGATCTGTCAAGTATGATGTGGTGAAAAGAAATGCGTTATTTGTTAGTCAGTTACAAGAGAGAGAGAGAGAGAGAGAATCATAAATGCATATAAGTTACCGTAGTCCATGACGATATACGTTAATTTTTCTGTAACTAATGCTTTCTTAATATTTCTTGATGATAAAAATTAAAAGCTTGTTTTAATTAGTGATTCTCCAAAAGAAAGCCATCGAGAGATCATCTATAGCTATCAAGTGAGAAATCGAAGTTAACATAATTTATATAAATATATATATATATATATATATATATATACACACACACAGTATATATATCAAATATAAGGAGCCCATAAAAACGCCAAAATGTGGAAAATAAAGGCTATATTTCAGAGACCAAACTGCCTCTCTCCTCAGGCAAATAGTACTGTGTATATATATATATATATATATATATATATATATATATATATATATATATATATATATATATATATATATATATATATATATATACTGCTGCATACGTATAATAGCCAGGAGCTCATGACTAGAAGGTTAACCAAGCAAACTGTAAAGGTGGAAGCAGTGTGGGAAACTGAGCAGCAGGTCTTAAAGCACTAATAATAGTGTTTGGCATATTGACTTACCTCTCAGCAAATGTCACTACGGCTATTTGCTTTCAGAGTATTATGTGTAGCATTTACGTTATCTCATTAACTAGTTTAATTCTCTCTCTCTCTCTCTCTCTCTCTCTCTCTCTCTCTCTCTCTCTCTCTCTCTCTCTCTCTCTCTCTCTCACTTATAGTTTATGAATAAGTATACATAATAGAGCAAGAGTAACAAAGAGGTTGTTTTGATAAGCTAAACCAGTAAATGTAAAGGAATAAAATATTAATGATTTCAACCTGTTTGATAATGTCTAAGCTATCAAATGATCATGTGTTGATACGTAGAAAGTTTGTTTTTCTTTGTAAAACGTTTTGCCGGAAGTTTGTATTTCATGAAATGTTGTAAGACCTAAACCCCCTTCCCTTCTCTGTTTTTTTCTGTTACCTAAACCCCCACCCCCTCTTTTTTTATTTCTGTCACTTAAATTTTCACAGGTAGGAAGTTTCTTTTTCTGGTTGCGTTTCATTCAGTTTTATTTGAGAGAGAGAGAGAGAGAGAGAGAGTGGGAGCCAGGCGTGGTGATTCATTTTTATTGTTAGTCGATTTATTTTATGACAGCGAACACTAAATTTCAGTTGCTGTGGGCAAGAGAGAACAATATTATTTATCATTATTACAGTTTTCTTATGAAAACAGATGACGAATGTGAAGGAAAGGAAATTCTTAGAAAGCAGAAATCGAATAAGCGAGGAAGTAAAGCAGAAACGCCCTGGCTGCTTTAATAGCCATCATGGCAGCAGGAAGAAGAAGAAGAAGAAGAAAGCAGCAGCAGCAGCAGCAGCACGATATCCCCTTCCCCCACCCATCACCCCCATCCCTCCTCCCACTACTAACATCCACCCATCCCAGAGCGCATTGCCTACTCCCAGCCTTCTCCCCCCACCCCCACCCCCACCCAAATACACATATATTATTCAAAAGCAGAGGCATAGGCAAATGTCCCCCCGTGCTCACCTCCCCCCCACCCCCTCCTGGAGGGGCTTCTAACGGGGGGAGGGGGGGCAGCGGGGGAGATGGGTGTTGTCTGGGAAGGAATTGCGACACAGAAGGCGCGAGGTAATGAAATGTTAAGGACATGATTGCCATGTCACATCTGATGCCGGCATTACTGATGGTTCAGTATTTCACGACTTTGATCGATATTTATCGATGTTATCAATAGTGTTATGGTTATTTATCGATGTTATCAATAGTGTTATGATTATTTATCGATGTTATCAATAGTGCTATGGTAATAATTATTACTGTTTTTTTTTTGTGTGTGTCCATTAGTTCTTCATTAGAGTGTTGGGTAAAGCTCTCGGCTAGCACGCTGTTGGCCCAGCGTTCAACTCTCCGACCGGCCAGTGAAGAATTAGAGGAATTTATTTCTGGTGATAGAAATTCATTTCTCGTCATGATGTGGTTCGGATTCCACAGTAAGCTGTGGGTCCCGTTGCTAGGTAACCAGTTGGGTCTTAGCCACGTAAAATAAATCTAATCCTTCGAGCCAGCCCTAGGAGAGCTGTTAATCAGTTCAGTGGTCTGGTTAAACTAAGATATACTTAACTTTGTGTCCATTGACTAATTCTATGTCCATCTTTCGCATTTTGCAGTCCATTCCTCCCCTTCCTTTCACGAGAAAACATGATTTGAAGACAAAATTGAATCAGATGCATTGGAGCCTGAGATCTGTTAACTGTATTCCTATTGTCTCGTCTGTTCATAATGGTTTGAGTCTTTCTAATCTTGGACGGGCCCTCTGAGACCAGTTATGTTATATGCTTTCGAAAATCAGCGTTAACATTTTCACGAAAACCATTAATTGAGACGTTTTGTGATTTCAGATTACTTTCTTGTTCACTCACTGGTGTGTAAACATAAGTCATTGGCATGTTTAAAAAGAAGGCGTTGAAGTATTTTATAAAACCATTTATTGACGTATTGTAAACCATTTATTTACATAATTTCAAAATCGGTCAATAGTGTTTTAAAAAATTAAGTCGCCGATATGTTATTAAAATCCATTTATGGAGATTTGCTCGAAAAGACATTTCAGATATTTATTTATAACCAGGCATATACATTTAAAAAGACGGTTACTGGCATTTTATCAGGAACTAGTCAGTGAACTTTCTGGGAAATTTGTCATTGGTGGGTTAAAAAAATAATCCTGGCGTGGTTGCGGAAACTGATGAATTTTTCCTAACAGGAGATTCACCTGTTCTCGACAACCAGTCATTAAATTATTCTTGAAAACAGTTATTTGTTATTCTTTCAAAATTTTTCAAGAATATATTAATGGCTGGTATTCAAGAACATCAAAAATTGATTTGCGAGAGCTTGCTAATGACTGGATTTGGAAAGAATAACAAATAACTGTTTTCAAGAATATTTTAATGACTGGTTTTCGAAAACAGGTGAATCTCTTGTTAGGAAAAATTCATTGAAATGTTGCAGACAACAAGGCATGTGTTCAAACAACAGTTATTTACGTGTTTAAAAATCAAGTCATTGACACGAAAAACACTCAACACATTGAGGATAAAATGAAAAAAGACCGCCATCGATTCACAGACTCCCCTGCTGCAATAATATTTAAACTTGACCTGGAACTGCCGGGAAATCAGTCGCCTCTCTCCTGCATAAGCTGACCTGGCAAGGATCCCCCCCTCCACCCCTTCCTTCCCTCACACTCTCCTCCTCCTCCTCCTCCTCCTCCTCCTCCTCCTCTCAGGTGTATCATGACGCCGAAAGGATTGGCAGACCATTTATTATTTATAGTTAAAGACGATACATCTCTCGGCGTACACTCCTGCACTAATCCTCTTAACTCTTTAGCAGTACTATGGAGCGTCAGGGTTACGAGGGAGGGGGTGCTCATTTTACTTATTTCCTTTTTCGGGTTTGTGAATTTTTTTATTTATTTGTTTTTCCCATGTTCGTATGCTGTAGAACAATGCTAAGTTCATGCTTTCAGTCGTATGTTTGTTTGTTTGTTTCTTGTCGTTTGTTATCGTGAATTCTAAAATGCGTTAGATCTGTTATAAGAATCGATTGTTCAGCTTAACGTGTGGTTCTTAGCTGCTATGCGGGAATTTAGGATATCTAAGTATAAAATTTTTTTATGTACATTTTCAAGGTTGGAATTCTCTCAGTACTTCCGTTTCCTCCGAAAATAATAAAATTCTCCAATATGCCCAATTTATTTTTTTGATTTAAATATAATATTGGTATTTTCTTACAAAGGGATGAATTTTGTAAGGCAGCAGTTGAACGGCATTTCATAGACGTTTATGTAGCATTTTGTGATGGAATAAACTTTTAAAAAAAGTCCAGCATTTTTCCAGTGGAAAATACCATGATTTTCCCGGAACGTGTAATAAGCCATTGTGGATTCCCTGAACATGAAAAATGAGGTTCTTTCTTTAGCAAACCGTAACCTTCAGTTAAGTTAACTCATTTCTTTGCGCTTCATTGGCAGCACACAAAACACAGCAGATTGCTGATGAGTTATGAACATTGAATAAGAAATATTAAATTGTTCTTTAAAAGTTTGTGTATTTGTCCACTGTTCTGTTGGCAGCACTTTTGCTATCGTAATGCAGTACTGGAAGTTATCTTAAAGCAGTAACTGGTCTCTTGAGAATAGAGGTCGTACTTTACAAAGTAAAATGTAAGTTTTTTTCTTTTTTCGTATCGGGAGAATGGTGATCAGGTGATAAACTTAATGTTGAGGTTTGTCTATATTTTACTCCCTTGCATACGCGCGCACACACACACACACACACACACACACACACACACACACACACACACACACATATATATATATATATATATATATATATATATATATATATATATATATATATATATATATATATATATATATATATATATATATTTATATATATCCATACATGTTTGTGCAAGTGCGTATGCGATAGAGATACTTCGTTTGTTTATTAACGAAATAGGGGTATTTTAAGCTATTCTTGTAACATTCGGACAAAAAAGTTTTTGTTTAGTGAAACATTTGATTAATAAATATTTTGGTTTGTGTTTTGGAATGATTACTTGCTTAATGGTTGGTAATTCGTATAGATATGCCCATATATTGTTTGTAAGTTGCTCGCTAACGTAAATGAACTTTCTAGTATATAAGACGTTGGTAATTACATATTTTTTGGCGACTTTGGAATCAGTTTTTTAAACTTATATTCATTGTTAAGCTGGCAAAAAGGAATTGTACTAAATTTACATGTTTAAAATTGAAACAAGACCTTTGGAATGGTTGGATTGGACCAGATAATGTAGCCGTGGCAAGGAAGAATAGGAAAAAGGAAGTTTCATAATCTTCCTCCTCTCTCTCTCTCTCTCTCTCTCTCTCTCTCTCTCTCTCTCTCTCTCTCACCAGCTTTCATACGTATAGAAATTATTTTTTTGCAATATCTGATGTCGGCTCCAAAGCAAAACATTGGCTGCAGTGTATATCAGTACAAATAATTTTCCAAACTTCAGAATCAGTTACCATAATATTTGGTCGTTGAATATAAGTAGGCTAATTACTATGCAGGGAAAGGTGGTGTTATGCCAAAGCCTGTTAAAGAGATGTATTACAAAATTCTTTTATTAACAGTTTGTGATGAGCATTCCAAATCTGAACACTGAATTCCTGAAAAAATATCAAGCATTACGTTCATTGTAAAGGTCATTATAAACTGAATCTATTTAAATCTAATATTACAATGTGTAGGAGTGTGCGAATTTTAATGAAGTGTTATCGGAAATGTTGATTGCTTTCACCTTTACAAAAAAAGGTACCGTGAAATTGTATCGTATCGTAAAACTTGATCATTGATTGAATTTTCTTTGACAATGCACTCCTTGAATTATTTAAAAGAAACTAGGACCTCTGACAGGCTACTACACCCACATGACCACCCACGCTGTAGGTCTTCTTCTTTCTAGTATGTCAAGGCTATTTGGTAGATTAAACCAAACAGCCATATAACGCTTTTATTCATAATGAATAACTCAGGTTTTTTTTTTCGTTTTATATCTGCATTTCATTCCATTTCCAACTCTTATTCTGCATGTATTTCGCAAGCATTTCATCTCTCATTCTTCAGTGTTTCCAACCTCGGAACCTTGAACTCATGACTTTTAAAGTTTCTCCTATTAACCTTCTCCTAAGCCTCAGCAATTTGTGTATACAGTTATCCATGCACGTTTTCATTTACAAACATCAGCCTCTCCTACACCCCTTCCATAGTCCCTAAACTTATCCTATAAAATTATCCTACTTGCTGTTATAGAAAAATCCTTCCGAAGTAAACGAGAGATTGAGTGTATCATGGTAATCCATGGTGTAGCGATAACAAATAATTACCGAAATCAAAAGTTTTCGACAGGTTGATTGTAGGGAGATGAGGAAGTTAATTGGTTAATTTGAAAAGTTAATTATGTGACAGCACTTTGTGTTAATGACAGTAATTTCGAAAATTACGGACATTATTCATTTTTAATAAACTCCAGTATGCATAATACGAATGGCGAGCCGTAATAGATTACAGCAGTGAAGAAAAATGGGTTACGTAGTTTTTACTTCAAAAAATCGTCTCCCAAATTTACCCTTTTATTGATGTAAATGAATGAACAGCACTTAATTGGGATTAATATATCCACACAAACATTCTACTGCGTTTGTTCTTTATGGACGTTTAAGCGAATTGCGGGAAAATATTATCTCTGACACTTGGCCCTCATTAGTCAAAGTTTGTAGTTGGGAACAAAGACATTTTGAGTGCTTCAGGATCGGCTTCAAGACGGAAGGTTCTAGTTCGTGAAATCTTATCCGATCAGAGGTCAAGAACTTTTCGTGCAGTAAGGAAGACTTGCGCAGAAAAACAAGTGAGGCTACCGAAGCGAAACGGGGGACGAAAAGTCCGAACTCCAAGAGAGAGAGAGAGAGAGAGAGAGAGAGAGAGAGAGAGAGAGAGAGAGAGAGGAGGAAAGTTAAAACGGAACGCTTCATAGTTCAAGTTTCAAGGAGTTGCGAAATCGCCATCATAATAATAAATAAGTTAGCGTTGGCTAAATGCGGGTAAAGAATAGAGTTTATAATCCAAAAATAAATCTTGGCATAAAATTGACAGCTTCTGGATGTGGTCATAAGTCGTACCCTTCATTAATAGAAAAGAAGTTTGCTTGAGAATACTAAATATTATGAACTCTTATCTGTTTACCTTATTTGCCAATTTCTTCAAGTGGTTTTCATATTTGCGTAATCAGTTTTTAACGGAATGTTGTTGGTGTTGATGACTGGATTAAGATGGCGCAATAGCATGGCGAAAACCAATGCGCATCTTTCGATAAAGGGAGTTGGTTCTTTAGCTTGTATTTACATCTCTGCTGGCCGTTCGTTCTTTGGGATTTATTATGCCGAAATTTTCCACTAAGAATTGGGAATTCTATTTGAATTCTTGTGCAAACATCAACCGAAACTTCATTAATATTATTCTCCATTCTCGTTACTTGGGCGAGGCGCGTTCTCTCCGCTCAGGCTATGAATTTTATGTTTGCGCAGAGTGTTTTTTCAGCAGCTGCCTTCATCCCCACCCCTGATCTGTGTACATCGTATACCCTACTCTTGAAAGCTTTATGACATTTCAGCTTGGCGCAGGATTCCACTGTGCTTTGGCCTGCTAGAAAAGATCTTTCCAGTTTATCACTTGCTCGTGTTTTCTCAAGCACCATGTTTATATACTCTTGGTATGTAAATTTTAGTTTTTACTGTTTCGTTGGGCCCTTATTTCTTGATTCATGACTTGGCTGCAGAATACTAGTGCGAAGTTTGTTGTTGAGAAAAGGGTTTCAGCTATTGTGTATGTATGTATATATATATATATATATATATATATATATATATATATATATATATATATATATATATATATATATATATATAATTTTTTTAGTACAGATTCCGTTGATGAAAATGAACATAAGCTTACAGGTGATCTTAATTGCGTATTCCTCAGGTACCCAGAATTTTCTGGACGAGCCGTTTTCTATATTAATTCCTGCGTCTCATGTATTCATTAATGGTTTTCGTATTCTATGTGTGCTTCATTAACTCCTAGGTGTTTTGATTTTCTACCGTTTTTACTTCTTATTTTGTTATGTCTGCTTCAGTTATCGATCATCGTTGTTTGATTGGTGATGTACCTTATTGACTTTTCGTTTATATATATATATATATATATATATATATATATATATATAGTTTATATATATATATATATATATATATATATATATATATATATATATATATATATATATATATATCAAGAGTATACTTAAATTTATAGATTTTCTCTGTAGTATTTTTTAATTCATTTGTTTAATAGAATTTAACAACTTGAATTACAAATATTTTGTCAACATTGGCATTTATGAGAAAATCAAGTTTTCGTAAATCGAGCGTGATAATCTAGTTCGTTATTGTATACATTTGTGTTTAATAAGATGTGATCATTTTGGTTGATGGCGTGGAACCAACGTATGATAGTTTCTGAAAATGGAGTCTCAACTTAGTAAGACATAAACGATTCATTTTTCGCTTGAATCTTTTCGAAAGTAGAAATCATAGCCTCAGTTTATTTACCTTTTTTGTTTTACATCGTTTCCTCCAGCTAATGGTGAGTTAATTTGGCTACATCGAAAGGTTTATACGCCTTAATATCTATTCCCGTAGGGGGTTACCGCCGGCAGTGCAGCTCACGCAGTGCACTGTAGGCATTACTTAAGGTTCTTTGCAGCGTTTCCTCGGCCCCTAGCAGCAACTCCTTTTATTTCTTTTACTGTACCTCCGTTCATATTCCTTTCTTCCATCGTACTTTCCATCCTCTCCTAATAATGGGCGTCAGTGACCCTGGTAGTTGTGACGCCAGATAACCCACAGTTAATCAATTAATCAATCCTAATAATGGTTTCATGGTGCAACTGCGAGGTTTTCCTCCTGTTACACCTTTTAAGGCTCCTTTCCCTTCCAGCGCTGAATGACCTCTTAGGTCCCAGCGCTTGGCTTTTGCCGTAAATGATATATTCCATTCCTTAATATCTATGATTCTTCGTAGCTTTCTCTTAGGGTAAAAGAACGTTTATAAGAACAAATAATTCGGGCCAAATTAATAAGAACTAGTAAAAGATGTCTCTTGAAAGAAGACCGTGCAATGTGATGACTAGTTCCTTTTTGGGCGAGTCGGTATAGGTGTGGGCTAGAACTTGCTAGGCCCGAGTTCGAGTCTCCGGCCGGCTGATGAAGAATTAGAGGAATTTATTTCTGGTGACAGAAATTCATTTCTGGCTATAATGTGGTTCGGATTCCACAATAAGCTGTAGGTCCCGTTGCTAAGTCACCAATTGGTTCTTAGCCACGTAAAATAAGTCTAATCCTTCGGGCCAGCCCTCTCTAGGAGAGCTGTTAATCAGCTCAGTGGTCTGGTTAAACTAAGGTATACTTAACTTATAACTTAATGTGATGACTTGGTTATGTTTCACATTCAGTTTGTCAAACACTCCCGAAGCTTAACGGATTTTTCCTCAGTATGAGTATGGAAGATAGAGTTTAAAAAAAAAAATATTGAAGTCCATCACAGCCTTTATAAGCCCGTTTGACCTTTGCATTAATATCGCTATTGTTACTTAATGTCTCATCGTTTAACAGATAACTCATGCCAGTCCGTAATGTGAATTAAAGCCAAAAATAAGTGTAAAGGCTGTTTTTTCCCTCAGTGACCCTCCAAACTAAGTGAAGGGCCGCCTTTGTACCCTCACCCTTGACTTTTAGGTTTTTGAAAGTTCACGTGCATAATATTTTTCCTTTCGTGTGCGGGGGAGGGTCAATGCAACATTTATCGTGTTCCCAGATAAAACTAGTTTAAGTTTTGAGGCTTGGTTCCGTGTCTTTTATACGCCGTATCTACCTGATAATTGTAAAATATTCTTATATATTCCGTGTATGCAAACCAGGCATTCGCATGCATTTATTCTTTGCACGCCAACACTAGCAGATTATGCCTACAATGTATTAATCGCGTTGGTGTATTCCCATGTTGCATATTCGTACAAATATGTCGTGCTTTTTATTCTTTTTCGTATTGCAGATATGAAATCCTCATCTTTCTTGCGGGGGGAGAGAGAGAGAGAGAGAGAGAGAGAGAGAGAGAGAGAGAGATTAATGGTGGCACAAGCATGACAATGCTCTTTGTTTCCACATTTTTGTTCTTGGTAGAAATGTTGGCTTCAGTAAAATAGTCCTCCGTGCTTATATGAAATACCTGTTTCTTCTTCTTTGTTTCTCCTTCTGTTCCTGCTGCTGGTGCTACTCTTATCCCCGTTCCCGTGACAGTTTTGTCACCTTGCTTTTTCCGTTCCTATCACACCCTGGTTTTGGCTCCCGTCCGCTTTTGTTTGTTGAGGCCACTGCAGCCTTGCCGTGGAGAAATCACAGCGTTCATTTCTATAAGTGTGTTCATGGAACATGTTTGTTTTTGTTCACGTTTGGTTTTCTTAAATTCTGTCGTTCGTGTCGCGTAAAGAAGTCGAATATCTGATTGTTCTTTTTGTTGTCATATTTGGATTGCTGATGCTTTTGTACCACTTCATGATATGATTAAATGGAAGCGCGATCCATGGAGTGAGTGACACCTATTCTCCTTCTATATCACTTTTCTTGAGACCATCTCAATCATTGTTCCGTTGGTTAGAGTTCCTTGTAACACCCGCCAGACATCCGCGTCCCACAGCAACTTCTGCTGATTATAGAGTCTGAGAATGCTTGGTTCTATGAATGTCTTTTCCTTAACTGTCTTACTTCGGCGCTTTGTTTTTCTTTTTCCCATGGTTCTCATAGTGTTTTATTCCTAGTGGGGTAAGACTCGTACCTCTTTACCCGTTGTTACCCGCTAAGCGCCTTCGTTTAAAAATAAGTCTATTCATATTAATTATTGAGTCTCTTTTTAGCTTTAAGTTCCATTTCGTGTTTCTCTCTAATTTTCTTATCGTTGTATTAATCTGCATTTATATTAACAGTACTTTCCCGTCTCCGTCTTTGTACTTTTCCTGTGTTGTCGTAATATTCATATTCCTATAGTGAAAATGAGGCATTCCGTCATCGTTTACTTGGGTAATTGTTTTTGTCATAATATCGTAAACACATTTTATATATTACATATAATGTAACTTACTTATCACCTCCACTATTACGTAATGTGGATTCAGTTTATGCGTCTCTGCGAGTCTTATCATTGGATTCTCGGTCGACTCACTGAAGTCAATTTTTCGGAAATCACAGCAAAGAAAATGGGTTTCGGGACTAACGTTCCATTGGACGATCACCGGTTGCTAAACAAGGTCTCTTTAGTCTAGAGGTCTCTCTCTCTCTCTCTCTCTCTCTCTCTCTCTCTCTCTCTCTCTCTCTCTCTCTCTCTCTCTCTCTATATATATATACATATATGTGTGTGTGTGTGTGTGTATTTGACAGTAAATGAGAGATACGTTCTTTAAATGGTAATCGAATAGCCTTCAATATCCCCGATTTAGTGTACAAAAGATCATTGCAAACTGTGCTGCTATTGCCCAGAAGCAACTTTCTCTACGAAAATCTTCTCACAAGCTATGATACATTCCTGTATTAAATTACATTCACATGTTATATGCAACATCTTATGCAAGATATTGCATATAATATAAATCATCTTCACCTTGAAGAAGCAGATATAGTGAGGGTTAGCGAGTCTGATCTGTTGGTGAGGGTGAAATGCCCCTGATTTATTTGTCAAGAGAAAAACTAAAGTAAAGGGACCCTGGATAGGATGGTATCTCAGTTGAATGGATGCGACAATGAAATGAGATCTCATGTATTTTTAGTAGTAGAAATAACAGTCTGAATAGTATAAATTCTCCTAAGAACCTTTGAGGCAATTTGAAAACACATTCCTGAAAAGAGGGAAGAGAAAACTAGAGAAAAGGAATTATGGTGGTTTATGTACATATGCACAAATACGTCCATTAGAAGTAGCAACGGTAAAGTTCGTCTTACAGTTAGCATTTTATAATATAGAGATGACTGTTGCAATAGTTTATGAAAATAAGGCGTGAGATTGCTCGATTTTAAATGTCGTTGCTGGACATCTGTCTGAAAATTAGACAAAATATTTCGTAAAACTCTATGTAGTTTGCTTATGTGCGGTAATAACAAAATCTGTTATTCAGTTGATCGATATTTGATCATATATTTTGCGGTTGAGTGCTATTTGATGATGTTTCTTATTTATTTCTGGCAACATTGTAGCTACCCATGTTTGTTCAACCCGTGTCAGTTTTTTATGTTCTTGTTGAAAATTTGTGTGAATGGTTGCAGTTTGTTGAGTTCTGATACACCAAACGTGTTACTATATTCAATCAGCCCTTGTTTTCAGTGAGCCAAAATATTGGAATATCTGTTTGCATAAGAGTTCGTTCTCTCTAGGACTCAGCATTAATAAATCTTTCTCTGGTGTACGAAGGTGATAATGTAAGAATGTGTGTTTTTAAAGCTTTTATATGTATTCAGCGATATATGTTTGTTTATAATTTTTTCTCCCAAAACACGTCTCAAATCTTTTCCTTGTACTTAAGAAAGTTTTTCGTAGGGTTCAGTTGAAATGTGAATATGATACATGTGGTGGCCATTGCTTCTCTCTGGCGAAACGCAGCAGTGACTTGTTTATATTCAAGATTGCTCTTCGAACTGGTGTCACTATTTTTTTTTTTTTTTTTTTTTTTTTTCTCAGAATGAAAATTGTTAACAGCCTGTTTAGGGCATCTGCTCACCTTAGTGCTTTGTTGATATAAGTGGGTAAATAATTCTAAAAAAAAAAAAAAAAATTTAAGTTATCCCATGTAGCTCATCTTAACGCTTGTAACGAAGTAGGTTTTTAGTTTCAATTAGTGATGCATTGTCACCGTTCCGTAATGATCCGTAAGAGAAATTCTTCGTTCCAAATACTCCTTTTATCACGATGATTTAATTCTTCATGCGATCTGAAAATTTGTCGTCAGCGTCTCCCTCTTGGGGCAAGTGCGACGCAAGATGTTCGATCACGACTTCGGGTGGTGCATCCCCTCGTTTTAATTACCTCATGGTCGTCCATTATTCCTTTAATTAATGCCCCCTCTTATATTCGTGTTAGGGTGTTGCATATTGCATCGTCTCGATCAGCAGAAAGGCTAATTA
>NC_089790.1:10530000-10550000 GCF_040412425.1 Macrobrachium rosenbergii
CTGCTACAAAGAAACTCATTCTAGAAATTGAGAAACTGCGGCAATAATAATATAATAATAATAATAAACTTTGTACAGCTATTTTATAAGTCAACTGCTGCTACAAAGAAACTCATTCGAGAAATTGAGAAACTGCAGCAATAATAATAATAATAATAATAATAATAATAATAAACTTTGTACAGTTATTTTATAAGTCAACTGCTGCTACAAAGAAACTCATTCGAGAAATTGAGAAACTGCAGCAATAATAATAATAATAATAATAATAAACTTTGTACATTTATTTTATAAGTCAACTGCTGCTACAAAGAAACTCATTCTAGAAATTGAGAAACTGCGGCAATAATAATATAATAATAATAATAAACTTTGTACAGCTATTTTATAAGTCAACTGCTGCTACAAAGAAAACTCATTCGAGAAATTGAGAAACTGCAGCAATAATAATAATAATAATAATGATAATAATAATAATAATAATAATAATAATAAACTTTGTACAGTTATTTTATAAGTCAACTGCTGCTACAAAGAAACTCATTCTAGAAATTGAGAAACTGCGGCAATAATAATATAATAATAATAATAAACTTTGTACAGCTATTTTATAAGTCAACTGCTGCTACAAAGAAACTCATTCTAGAAATTGAGAAACTGCGGCAATAATAATATAATAATAATAATAAACTTTGTACAGCTATTTTATAAGTCAACTGCTGCTACAAAGAAACTCATTCGAGAAATTGAGAAACTGCAGCAATAATAATAATAATAATAATAATAATAAACTTTGTACAGTTATTTTATAAGTCAACTGCTGCTACAAAGAAACTCATTCTAGAAATTGAGAAACTTGGCAATAATAATATAATAATAATAATAAACTTTGTACAGCTATTTTATAAGTCAACTGCTGCTACAAAGAAACTCATTCGAGAAATTGAGAAACTGCAGCAATAATAATAATAATAATAATAAACTTTGTACAGTTATTTTATAAGTCAACTGCTGCTACAAAGAAACTCATTCTAGAAATTGAGAAACTGCGGCAATAATATATAATAATAATAATAAACTTTGTACAGCTATTTTATAAGTCAACTGCTGCTACAAAGAAACTCATTCGAGAAATTGAGAAACTGCAGCGATAATAATAATAATAATAATAATAATAATAATAATAATAATAATAATAATAATAATAATAATAAACTTTGTACAGTTATTTTATAAGTCAGCTTTGCTACAAAGAAACTCATTCGAGAAATTGAGAAACTCGGCAATAATAATATAATAATAATAATAAACTTTGTACAGCTATTTTATAAGTCAACTTTGCTACAAAGAAACTCATTGAGAAATTGAGAAACTGCGGCAATAATAATATAATAATAATAATAAACTTTGTACAGCTATTTTATAAGTCAACTGCTGCTACAAGGGAAACTCATTCGAGAAATTGAGAAACTGCAGCGATAATAATAATAATAATAATAATAATAATAATAATAATAATAATAATAAACTTTGTACAGTTATTTTATAAGTCAACTGCTGCTACAAAGAAACTCATTCGAGAAATTGAGAAACCAGCAATAATAATAATAATAATAATAATAATAATAATAATAATAAACTTTGTACAGTTATTTTATAAGTCAACTGCTGCTACAAAGAAACTCATTCGAGAAATTGAGAAACTGCAATAATAATAATAATAATAATAATAATAATAATAATAATAATAATAAAGCAAAAGTTCCCTTGATATGTATGCCTGGCGAGAACGCTACGTAGTATTTGATGGAAACGTCGTTGATTGGAATTGAAGGCCCGAGTCTGTAGGAATGGAGATTAGATGAATATTGCATCGGGCCTTGGAACCCATTGCTGATGCATGCCGTTTGTAAATTTCCACATAAAGATATTGCTATGCAATATGGCAGGCGGGGGATGACGCACCGCACCTAGGGCGCCGTTCTGAGATCGTAACATTGTTTCAAGCGCGATAGAACCCGTGCCGGTATCGGAGCATTTTTCCCAAGGGCGGCTGGGTACCGCGTTTTTATGAGAATGTAAGCAGGCGGACGTGAAGTTTTGCTAGGGAAGTGCCTGGTTCGTTTATTTGTTTTGTTTGTTTGTTTGTTTTTTGTGTGGATCATTTCCATCGTTTTTACTTCTCGAGTTGAGAGTGGTACGGTCATGTTTGGTTGGTAGTACACTTTTTTTTTATTGTGGAGGTGCGGCGAGGCAGGAAAAAGTGGGTTTATTGATGGTAGTAGACTCGCTCTTGTAACATTGCAAGGATGCCCTCGTTTATTTCTACTTTTGAACGATTTTAAAGACTTTGGTTCTTAATAAAACATTACTCACATAAAAGTAAAGGAGAATGGTAGTAGTTGACCGTATACTCTCTCGGGCGCCATTGTATTTTTCTGTATGCATTTTTATTTTTTGTCGATTTTTTTGTAATGAAACATTTACTATAACAAATACCGTGGTATATCCCAAGCATAGTTTTCTTCTACACTGAATATACCACACCTTTCAGTCCATTTATTTCCCTTCTTATATAATGGCCCGTGATGGAAGCTCATATTAAGTTTGGCCTCCTTTATTCAACGTAGAGGTGTTCTGAGAATCTCTGGGAAAGTCTTAATTATACGGATGTTGAGAGAGTGAACTCATTTGACAACAATGCTGAAGGTCTACGAGTAAATCGTCTGCTTATTAGCCCAGCATTTTTTGTTCATTCTGTTTCAGTATTTGTTCCTATAAATTTCACTTTTCATTTGATCTCTTTCATCTAATGTCCCCTCTGCGGAACCTAGTTGGCCAGTAATGCTTCCTAATGCTTCCCTACAATTTTTACTCACGTTTTCGTATGATAGGTCTGGTTTATATTCTGTTTCGACACCAACACACTTATAGATAGATGTATAGATCTTTAACTTTCCCTAGGTGTATAGATCTTTAACTTTCCCTAGATGTATAGATCTTTAACTTTCCCTAGATGTATAGATCTTTAACTTTCCCTGGATGTATAGATCTTTAACTTTCCCTAGAATGTATAGATCTTTAACTTTCCCTAGATGTATAGATCTTTAACTTTCCCTAGATGTATAGATCTTTAACTTTCCCTAAATGTATAGATCTTTAACTTTACCTAGATGTATAGGTCTTTAACTTTCCCTAGATATACAGATCTTTAACTTTCCCTAGATGTATAGATCTTTAACTTTCCCTAGATGTATAGATCTATAGCTTTTCCTTTATGATGTCTGACTAAAAATTACTCTTCCTCCTGTTGCTTTAATATTTTCAGCTTATGTTGTAGTTGTTCATGTTCACCGGATATCTTCTTTCTTAAAGCATCGAACTTTTTGAATAATTCTTATATCTTAATGCCCACATGCCTAGGTTCTCTGCGTTTGTACATCTTTTGGTGTTAGTTGGGGATTTTTGAGTTTGTGATTGAACATTGTCGGGTCCCTTTTAAGGTGCTTTGAAGTGAAAATTTGTACTTCTCTGTGTACTTGTAAAGGTACTATCATATTATAAGAATTAGAAGTAATACCATATTTATATTGCGCCTTTTAGTTTTCTAAGTAAAAACTTTTATTTGGTTTCTTTAAGGCTTTGTGAAGTGAGAATTGTATATCTCTCCTGTGCCTGTTAAGTTGGTTAAAGGAAGAAATATAGTTGTGTCTGTACTCTACATCAAAATTTTATTTGAAGAAATAAATGCACTTTCCTGTAAATATTCAAAACACTGAAACCACAGGAGCTACTAATTAATCCTCACAGACATTCGTCTTATTCATTATCGTGGTCCCCCCCTCATTCTTGTAACATTTCGAGCTTGCATACCTGCGTGTATATGTGTGTGTGTGTGTGTGAGAGAGAGAGAGAGAGTTTGATTCTCTTTCTAGACGGTTAGTGGCTGTATATATTTACTCCCAGTAGTTCCATTCTGGTGCCCCAGAAAAATATTTAGGTGTTCATTCTGACATCCATTTCTAGAGCAACCGTTTTTATACAGTCCGAACTAGCAACAGAATCTCGGATCAACTAAATCATTTTTCTCGCTCTTCCTCTTTTCTGGGAATTCTTAATGGCCCATAAGCTGTCAACAATAGAACAAGAAGACTGGGCCGCCTCTCTCTCTCTCTCTCTCTCTCTCTCTCTCTCTCTCTCTCTCTCTCTCTCTCTCTCTCTCTCTCTCTCTCTTGAAGAAATAGGAATGAGTAAGTCCATTTGTTTCCACCCCATTGTGTAGACCTGATAAACAACTCCTAAATATTTGGAGTTGGGAATTTTCGTTCTTCCTTTTCGTTGATATTTATGTTGTTAGCATTTTCGATTTATCGAGGCCGCAGAATTGTACGTTATTTGTCGCGCTGGTTAAAGAATGTTGGGAGAACTTGGGAAGGTAAGTAGCCTGATCCCTTCTTAAAGCTGCGAGGACTTTTGTACCGAGAAATATTTATTCTGGCTTGTGGCTTTCTGGAGGATTTGTGAGAAGATACTTAAGGGCTGGTTGGTTTTCTCTAGTTCTTATTAATGGGAATATTAACACATGATCACTGTAAAGAAGACGGCAGATAGCCCAGAAGGAGGCCAGCTCATAAAAAAAAAAAAAGATGGCTCCATTGTGACTGAGACAGAAGCGTTCGTCTCTGATCCACATTGCAATAAATATAGGTGCGACCTTTGTAGGTAAGCAAACAAGATGGACAAACTAAAACACAGAAACTCTGAAGAGTTTGGATGTTATTTGGATTGCGAGCGAAAGATAGCTTTGGAAATCGAGCCTCTTCTGCTGTGTCCGGACTTCATGCAAATATATGCCAAAGATCTGATCTTCTCTTGACTCTTCGCTTTAAAAGACGGATGAGGGCGGCGTACAATTTACAAGAACCCGTCTCGCCCCATATATGAATTGTCGTGGGTGTGCTCCGAAGGCTTCTTAACATTCCGCCACTTTCGTGAAAGTTTCCCATCCGGTTTTCGTGTGTTTTGGCATCCACAGTCAGACTTTGGGAAGAAGAATTTTGATCTTTTTTTTTTTTTCATGTTTGATCAGTTTGGCCCTTTGCCCGGCTGAATTCTTGTTGAAAGAGCGGCTGCCAGAATGTGCGTCATCGTCATCATGTGTTAAGTATTTAGTTGTTTTGACAGTGTGACAGATTTTGGGGAGCATTACCTTGAAAACTGCATTTTAATTTTTATATATATATATATATATATATATATATATATATATATATATATATATATATATATATATATATATATATATATATATATATATATATACGAGTATATACATATATATATACTCATACATGCATACATAAGTTTTCGTTATTTTTACGTCAGACTCCTGGAAATTTCTGAATGGCTGCAATAAGGTAAAAAAGTAAATGCAACAACAAAGAAAACAAACCGATATTAATTAGGTTGCTTGGAATGTTTGCACTCCCAGCAAACAGCCATCAATGAGATTTCAGTTTGCTTTGTTATTTGAACATTACTGGAACTGAACTGTTTTACTAATAGAACCCTGACTTGAAAAGTAAGTATAAACACAGACTACTGAATTGCTAAAAGTAGGAGGTAATTAAGGCTGGAATATGATTAGGCTGGAAATTTAAGGAGGGGGGAGAGAGAGGAGGAGAGAGAGAGAGAGAGAGAGTTCCTTGTATTGATCTGTTCTTATCCTTCCTCTCCTCTTTCTCTCTACTTCCTCATGGGTGTGGAAAATGTTGGCCAAGCAAACACAACCTCTCTTACCCTCATTGTATCCTGAATGTCTCTCACTATATTAAGGAGAAACTCCCTGAATGGAGTCTCCAGTTTAACTTCAGCTTATCTCTCTCTCTCTCTCTCTCTCTCTCTCTCTCTCTCTCTCTCTCCTCGGATTTTCTCCTGATTTGCATGCATGAGAATTACTTTGTTTAGCTTGAGATTGTGGGTAAAAGTTTTGATTAAATGTTAATGCTTAATTCTTTAGTGTTTTTGTCAATTCCAGTATTAATTTAGTTATGCTTAATTCTTTAGTGTTTTGTCAATATCAGTATTAATTTAGTTATGCTTAATTCTTCAGTGTTTTTATCAGCATTGGTATTAATTTCGTTATTATTTTTAATTGTTTTGCGTGTGTACATTGGAAAAGAAATTTTTCGGATTTTGGCAATAGGCCATATTATAGTTTGTTAAATGACAACATTGATTTTTCAGTTACCTTATTTCTGAGTGTGTGTACTGTCTTTCATCTTAATCCAGACTCCTTCCATAGCGTTCAGTAGAAAGGGAAGAAAACTGATCAGCTTGGCTTACTAAAACTTTCTTACCTGGCGTTCTAAAATAAAAAAAAAAATTAAAATATCTAGTTAGTTATCTCATCTTACTTAAGGCTTCTTCTGTAGCGTTTTAACAAGCACTGGGAATATTGTATTACCGTATTTTATACAATAGTTTTTTTGTGAAATATCGCGGTCTTCGAATTGTCTTCATGGAGGTATCTTTCTAAGGCTGACTTCTGCTTATTTCTTCTTTGCTTCTTGCATTTCTTCTTTGCTTCTTGCACTTTATTAACCCTCATCTGCCTGGTGATAGATACAATCTCCATTCGCTCATTGTAAAAGCTCAAAATGCAAAAAAAAATTTGCCTTGTGGAAATCACTTATTTCAGACTGAAAGTCAATATGTTCTATTATTTTTAACTTATCTACTAAGTCAGTATGTTTGTTATATTTTTCTCAAGTTCTGTTTTTGTCATATTGATGGTGTCCTAGCCTTTTATTTCTTGAGTACATATAATAAAGAACATTTCGTTTAGTCAGGCGTTTAGCAGTAATTCTTCAAACGACCCTCATTCTCTCCACCTGTAGTTGGTCTTGACCATTTTCTTTTGATTTTTTTTTTACCGGGGTTATTGCCCCCTTTGAAAAGGGAAACAGCCTCTCCTTCTCAGGTAGAAACCTAATACCTACCAGGCTGTTAGCCTGTGTTTACTTCGTCGAGGTCAGTAGTTTTTATTCCTTCGTTTTTTCTGTTACTTCCGTGTCGAGTTAATAATGAAAATAAGAAAGAACGATAAAAGAGGCTCATAATATCCACTAAATTCAGTTTTATACGACAGACTAAACAGCTATTTCTATGTATGATTTTCTCCAGGGAAAAGTGACTTCCGAACATATGGCACAGCTGTAATTTCCAGTCTCCTTCCGCGCTAATAATATATTAACTTTGGAAAGTTTCTGTCGTCCCGTCTGCTACAGACCTCCTCGTTTCGAACATTATCGAAAAATATATCCAGGAAGACTTTGGTGTTCGATAGGAATGTGAATATAGGATTCCTGGTCTTCCCCTATTTTTCTTTTGATTGTTTAAGAGTCTCTTCTATTTTTATCGCTTTTATGTTACGTTTGAATTTTTCGATGCCAAGAATATGTTCTTTTCTGATGTTTTGGTTTTCGCCAGATTTGACCTTTGCCATGATACTTTTATACTTGGAATATTATATTGTTCATTGAGTAATTGATTTCTGAAGGTATGTATTAATTCATTTATTTGGTTATAATCACAAAGATATGAGGCATCATGCATTATTTTTCAGCTGTTTTGCCGGTTGCAAAAACAAAAATAATCATAAAAAATAAAACAAAATTATAAAGTCGTGGGGCCTACAACACCACTCAACGGTAATGCATCGTTGTTATAGAAAAGTCAATAAATACATAATTTTATCGTGAATATTATGAAACAAGTTTACTGAATAAATATGTTTCAAGTAGGGGAACTTAGCATATGGACTCGGAGCTTCAAGCATGTTGAGCGTTGACAGAACGTCTCTGCATCCTCCACGTCAAAAATGAATTCAGAACAACATTCTTTTGCACCAATATAAGGCAGTGAGAATTCGTGTTCTCAACAGATTTACTTTCTTAGTGGAATCTCTTCACAAACTTTCTGTCCGGTCACTAACGATACACCCCGTAGGAGGTTAGTGCCGAAAGTGTAGGCAATACTTAAAGATCTTTGCAGCGTCCTTTCGACCCCTAGCTGCAACCCCTTTCATTACTTTTACTATACCTCCGTTCATATTCTCTTTCTTCCATCTGACTTTCCACCCTCTCCCAACAACTGATTCATATTGCAACTGCGAGGTTTTTTCCTCCTGTTACACGTTTCAAACCTTTTTACTATCAATTTCCATTTCAGCGGTGAATGACGTCATAGGTCCCAGCGCTTGGCCTTTGGGCTAGATTTTATATTGTATTCTATTTTATTGTATTCTACTAACGATGCAGCCGCTGCTCTGTGAAAGCAGGGTCTGAACACCATTGTTTCGGCGGAGGTGCTTTCTGCCGGACGTGCCTAAGAGCTTCAAAGTTCGAGGGTTAGGGGAGACTCAGCATTTCCCCAGCTTGAATTCTGTTGGAGCTAGGACACGGGACTGCTTTAGAAAATCAGAGTGTGTTCACGGGTGTTTCCGTAATGAACTCTGAGAATTGCCGCGCCTCTCAACTTCATCCTTTGCGTGGCGACTTACTTTATGGAGGAGGTTCATAGTCGATTTAACCCTGCGGATAATTTTGCCGTTGCAGTTCGTACCCTTTGGTGTTTTGAATAATTCCTGTTTCAGCGGCTGGCGTCATTTTGGGAAGAAACCAGAAACTTTGCCTTTTCAATTGATTAAATTTGTTTCACGCAAAAACATAAGGTTTTAACTTATATATATATATATATATATATATATATATATATATATATATATATATATATATATATATATATATATATATATATATATATTTGGGAGGAAAATTAGTCCATTGTGAATATTTCCTAGAGGGAGCTTCATGTGTGACGTCAAAGGAAGTGGGCGAGTTGGCGGTTGTAGCTATAGTAAGGCTGTAAATCCCTTCCTTATTTGCAGATGAGAGAGAGAGAGAGAGAGAGAGAGAGAGATTTCTATGAAAACCGGTTTCTGTATCAGAACATCCCACTGTCACTACAGAACCCTTATTATTATTTTATTTAGATGAAAGTAATAAAACTTTGTTCCCTTCTCTTCTCGTGTGATAGAACATGAGTATCGGGTATCCTCTCTTTTTGAAATACTAGAACTCACACTCTTTGTAGACAGGCAGGCGATGGGGAGGCGTTGGAGGGCTCCAGATGTAGGGGGTGAAAGTTGGGTTGGGGAGGGGGGGGAATGGATATCGAGCCCTTGCGGGGCCTGGAAGAGCTCTTGAACATCCCAACTCGAGTGTCTTCACCTAATGCACTCACTGAAATCCAGGTCAAGTCACGCACTTGGTCAGACAACTGCTCTGCTCGGCTCTTAGCACTAGCTGAACTCCCATTCTCTTTTTTTTTTGTGGTTTTATTATTATTATTATTATTATTATTATTATGTCTGTATTTTGGGATTTTATTGTATTAGTGTTTTTTGTTTTGGCCGCCATTTTTCCTCTTTGAGTTTAGTTTTCAGTTTAGGTGTAGCACCCGCAGATCTCCAGTCTCTTTTTTTTTATTATTATTAAGTCTCTGTATTTTGAGGTTTTACTGTATTGGTGTCTGTTCTGGCCGCCATTGTTATCCTCATTTATTCCTCTTGAGTTGGGTTTTCAATTGAGGTGTTACGTTTTGCGTGCGGTTATCCCATTGGTTTTTGTAATTTCTATTTTCCTATTTTCCCCCCCTGGATTGTAATTAAAAATCTGCATAAATTTTCTGGTTCAATTTTTAAGGCCTCATTTTTTTCTTTCTTTTCTCTCAGGTTCTTTGCTTTTTTTTTTTTTGTATTTGTGGTTTTTACTTTTTTGGGGCGGAGTTTGCAGCTTTTATTTTGTTAAAGGTTTGCTGCATAATTTCTCTTATAAGTCCATTCTTTACGGTCTGGTTTTTTTATGAAAGTGGTTTCTGTTTACTTGTTGTTATTGCTTCTTGCAATTTTGGGAAAGTCTCATTAAAACTAGCGACCCTGACTGCGGATTAAGCTGAAAGGAAGGAGAAGAATTATTTCTTGCAGTTTCTGGTTTAATCATTATTGTCTTTGCTTATTACCTCGGAGATAGAATATTCTCATAATACACTTCCATCTGGTGTTTACCAATACGTGTACTGCTCTCATCTTTAAAATGAATTAATCTGAGGACCTTAACTAAACCAGATACCTGTGACATGTCTCATTCCATGTCAAAGTCCATTTATGACAGTCTGTACACATTAAAATGATTGCTCTTAATTTTTTTTTCGTCATTCAGAAGGCTCTCATATGCCTTGATTGATCTTATGTGTTAAGTAATCTCTCTGCGTTTCTCCCATGCAGAACGCGTTATTGGTTCATTTATTACGAAATAATATTTTTAAAAAAATTGCTTACTCACATGAAAAAGAATACTGTTCATGGTCCAAGTGAATTCTAGTCACTTAGCGGTTAGTCCTCACAGTCTTCTGTTATAGGTAAGCCAGTCATAAGCACATCTCATTCAGCTTCAGCCACTCATTAATTTACATTTACATCCATTTGTGCTGCACTTCTGTATAGTAATGATACACGTAAACATACTTACGCACACTGCAGCTAGTTTCCGTATTTTCCACATTATGAATATGTAAACTCAATCTCTGCTCTTCATTAACTTGCAGAGCTTGAATTTTAATGCGCTCAGCTGTTAAGTGTGAAATATTTCACTCTGGTGGGTCTCAGTAATCGTATCTAAGTTTTTTTAAGTGTGTGACTTTGCGCCTGAGCCTGTTTTAATGTATGCTGTTGTAATGATTATAATGTGTGGATATGAAGGAACTGAATTTTGCGAATTGCGAGCGATTTGTAGTGTTTAACACTTTTATTTAAATAAAGATTTACTGAACTAATTAGAGGGATCCTGAGGGGAAAAGGCTGCTTTTGAACTTCAGTTAATTTTTCATTATATTTTTCTAATGCAGTTAATTTTCCATTATATTTTTCTAATACGGTGACGGAACAAGAAACTCTTCCTTCGCAGTTGCCTTGATTGCTTTCTGTAGAACTCCGAAGAGTTTTATCCGTTTTTGTCTTTATGCCCTTCGCTTTCGGCGACGCCAGGTTTACCTTTGTAACCAAACAATAAACAACAGATGTCCTCCATTGTCGTATAGTCCCTGGTCGTGGAAACACATGTGAGCATTCATGTCTCTTCGCTCGTTCCAAAAAATATGGCGCATAAATTTACATCAAGTTGAAGCACGAGTTTTTATGGCTGGCTTCTTGAGAATCTCTTTAGGGATCCCTAAGGTTTTCGCACCATCTTCAGAAA
Organism: Macrobrachium rosenbergii; assembly: GCF_040412425.1. Classification (NCBI taxonomy): domain Eukaryota; kingdom Metazoa; phylum Arthropoda; class Malacostraca; order Decapoda; family Palaemonidae; genus Macrobrachium; species Macrobrachium rosenbergii. The sequence continues at coordinate 10,541,319 of NC_089790.1, forward strand.
GACAGAGAGAGAGAGAGAGAGAGAGAGAGAGACATACACACCTCATCGTCATCCATTAGTGGGGTTGTATTTCAAATGCAGTTTTCCGCCTGGTTTTATGGGGGCAGATTTGTTTTACAGAGACCCGAACAGAAGACCATTTCTCTTTGTTTCTTTTAACCTTTACAGGTGATCCTGTTTTCCTAAAGTCGGAGTATTACTAAAAAACTCGATTTCACTTATAGATTTGGTGAACGATCGACTGGAATGTTGTCAGTGTAATATTAGCAAATTACGATTTTTTTTTTTTTTTTTTTTTTTTTTTTTGGTGAAGGTGATTGATTAGATTTCCCGGTGGTTTTCTTGTAATCCAGAATCTCGTAACTTAGAGTTCAACTTGCTGATGTCATAAGAACTGCCATTTTTGTTAGGGCGTGGTAACTGTTAACGTCTTTATTTTTTATTTGAGAAATCAAAAAGATTCTGTACCATTTTATGATACTGTAAAGTCTAGAAGTTCTACTCTTTTATCTTTCTGGAGTGTTAGCATCTGAATACAATACGATGCTCATAAGGGTAGGTTGCTTAGTATGAGAAGCTTGTCCCTTTTTATTACCACGGATGCAAATTTAAAGATTGGTGCCATGCCTCCATTACAAATCAGTGGTTTATTATGCAAAGAGGAAGTTGCTCATTTAGAATTAGATGTTATTATTAAAATTTTGATATTGATATATTTTAGGAAAAAATAAGGCAACTCGTATGTAAAGTCTTGGTATCTTTTTAGAAATACTTAAAATCCTTAGGTTTACGAGTCCCACTGTCCTCATCGTGAGGTGGTGGAAACCAGATCTAGTTTCATCCCATCTGACAACAGGGACAGTAGTCCTCGTAAACATTAAGGATTTTATGTGTGTTTTTAACAGTATGCAAAGGTTTTGCAAACAAGAAAAAAGGGTCTTATTTTATCCTCAGCCTGAAGGAATGCAGTTGTTCTGCAAGGTCTCCTTGATTATTTTTTTATATCATTTGAACAGATACATCTTTTCAAGTCGGGTATTTATATGTGGCCACAAAACTTAGTCAGATTCAGTAATTTTTTAATTTTTTTACTCCTCCAGAATTCGTGAAAATTTTATTTTAATCTAAAACTTGGCAAATTTCCTGCAGATATTATCTGATGAGAAAATTTACAATTAGAATCGCTGCTATATGCTAAACTTTCGACCATAAGTAATAGAAGTTATATTGCCGAACCGACTATATAACACTACGGCATTTTCGAAATGGAATCCATTACATGGTTTGAGTGTTATAGTTACAACATGAAACCTTTGTTCTCTTTACTATAACCTTATAACCATTATTCTGATCTGGGAAAAGTTACACAATAACTATATTGTGTAACATTGGAATTGGCGCAGGTGCAATTGTTCATATGCTCTCTATGGATAATGATAAACTCTCTCTCTCTCTCTCTCTCTCTCTCTCTCTCTCTCTCTCTCTCTCTCTCTCTCTCTCTCTCTCTCTCTCCTAATATTTTCTTAATATAGGAGGAATGAAGATATGAAGATAGAGTGATGGATTCCATTGCAGCTTAGTCTGAGGAAAACTAAAATGATAAAATACGATATTTCACGAAGGTGTATTGTTTGATTTATTGATGGTATCTTGCTTGATACGTTCTTATCCGTGTTGACTGTGATCATTTATTCCCATAACGGAGCATTTCCATTAACACGCTTTTCTCGTTTCCTTCAGGCCTGCTTTCAATCGTACTAGTTCCCCGTCTTGTGTGTTGTATCTCTCTATCTTTTTATTTATTTTTTTGTGTGTTCCGTATTTGGGGTATTTACCAATTTTATTTGACCGTCCATATTTTCATTATTAAAAGATAATTACTCTTATATTACTTTTTTTTATTTAATTGAATTTATTTGCCTTTTTGTCATTGTGTTTATCGGTTACTTATTCGTATTGAAGCCCTTTCCGTTTATTTCTTTCAGTTTCGCTTTTGTTGTTAAGAAATTGATACCTAAAGTATTCTGAGTTTGCTTCCATTCTTTTTTGTCTGAAAATGTTATCACTTGGTTTTCATCTGTTCCCTTTCTTGTTCTTCCTCGCTAAAATATTTTGTTGATTCTTCAATCTTCTCAGTATTCGTTCCTGGGTAGACTCAGTTTCTTCCTATTTCTCTGTCCTTCTCTTACTCTTCTGTCTCTTACTATACGTCCTTTTCATGTTTCCTCTTATTCTTCTCATTCTTAACTTCTCATCTGTTCCATGTCCTTGTCTTACTTTCTCTTATTCTCTTTGCGCTTTTCTCTGCCATGTCACCCTAGTCGTCTTTCTCTCCTGTCTCATTTCTCCTGTTATTTCCAAGACGTCCTGTCTCCCATTTTCCTCCTCCTCCTCCTCCTCCTCCTCCTCCTCCTCCTCCTCCTCCTCCTCCTCCTCCTTTTTCTCCTCTTTATTGTCTTCATCTTACCCACTACTCCAACGACTTTGGGTGATGGAGTCGATGGGGAATTTTATGGCGGTTATCTGAAGGAATTTAGGATGCGGAAGTTGGTCAGAATTCCCACCTCTCTCTCTCTCTCTCTCTCTCTCTCTCTCTCTCTCTCTCTCTCTCTCTCTCTCTCTCTCTCTCTCTTCTCTCAAGTCATTAGATAGCAAGTCAGGCAAACATGTTTTAAACTGGTGCAGTTTTTTTTTTTTTTTTTTTCATCGTAGATAGCAAGCAACTCGAGCAAGTTTCTGAAACGTGGGTTGTCCTTTTTCAGCCTTGGTTTCATGTGTCTAGACTACTTTTATCTACGGCTGGATTTTCCGAGTTTCGTATATTTGTGTCTTGGGTGAAGATAAGCGAAAGAGTGCTTTTGTGTCCCGTAAGATTTTGTTTTTGGTATTTTATATACGGCTCAAGTTCTTCGATCAATAAGCTTACCAGTTCATTTATAGTCATTGTTTATCAAGTATTCATTTGGCTGTATGTATGTTTGCATGACTTAATCTGTTAAAATGGATTTGACGGGTGGAGAACTCGTAAAAACGCTAACATTAAATTCTTTTAAAATTTTTGCCATAGAGAGAAATATGGCATTAAATTATAAAACTAATAAATTTTCGTGATTGAAAGTCTCTCCGTTTACAGCTGAATGAGTTGTTTTTCCAATTTTTATAAAGCTGAGTCAGCTAAAAGTTTTCGGTTTTCCAAACAAGAAGTAACATCATAAACTTTCAAGAAATCTCCATTCAACCAAAACTTGTGGGTAGCAGTATCGAGGTGCTCTTAGAAACACAGAGGAAAACAGAGAGTTTTACTTTCATATGCTCTTTGTTGGGTGAGTCGGTAGAGCTGCGGACTGTCACTCGATGGGCCGGTGTTCAATTCCCCGGCCGGCTGATGAAGAGTTAGAGGAATTTATTTCTGGTGATAGAAATTCATTTCTTGCTATAATGTGGTTCGGATTCCACAATAAGCTGTAGGTTCCGTTGCTAAGTAACCAATTTGGTTCTTAGGCACGTAAAATAAGTCTAATCCTTCGGGCCAGCCCTAGGAGAGCTGTTAATCAGCTCAGTGGTCTGGTAAAACTAAGGTATACTTAACTTTACTTTCATATGCTAGTCAGCATAAATGTTGAAGATAAATTCTTGGGTTTCCCATAAACAGACAGTCTTAAACTATTGCCATAATCGTTGTTACAACGTAGCATATATGTATGTATATACATATATATATATATATATATATATATATATATATATATATATATATATGTGTGTGTGTGTGTGTGTGTGTGTGTGTGTGTGTGTGTGTGTGTGTGTGTGTGTGTGTGTGTGTGTGTATATGACTTGCATAATTCGTTTTCGACACTCGGAGGAATCGAACCTGGGCTTTCCTGCTGATAAAGCTGCCAGTATGAACACTTCATTATGAGGCTATCTAATCCATATATTATACACCATGGTGGGTGTGTATTAAAGTTATCCTATTCTCCCGTATTATGCAAAGTAAGATTATCACTGAAATGTCGTTTGAGATTAATTTTGTGTGTGTGTTTGTGTGTGTGTGTGTGTGTGTTAGAGAGAGAGAGAGAGTGTCCCTTTGCAAATACGGCTTATGGAAACCCTCTTCATTACGGCTTACAGTAAAGCCAGCATAGTTAAAAGGCATCCTTTTGCAGACCATCCCTGTTGAATGTTTGCGTTTGCAGGGGTGAGTATGGTGATGGGGGAGTGAGAGGTGGGGGGGGGTGTAAGGGTGCCATCCGAATAGCTCTTGCGCATCACCTCCGTATCTTCAAGAACGAGCTTTTGCATACAAATAGCTCTTCTCTTCCTCCTTCTTCCTGTCCTCCTCCTCCTCCTCCTCCTCCTCCTCCTCCTCCTCCTCCTCCTCCTCCTCCTCCTGCATCTCGTCGTCTCATCCTCAGCAAGGACTCGACTCACAAGGATTTTTATTGCTTTCACTGCATGCACAGGAGGTGACGACAGATGAAACTGAAGTAGGATGGAGGAGGCGAGAGACGGGGAAGGCTCCTATGAGTATCCCAGGATTAGCTGACGCTTGTTAGTTATTTTCTGACTTTGAAATTAAAGCATATGCTGAAGAGCACTGTAAGCAATATGAAGGTTTTGTTGCATAAAACAGGAAAATAGGGATTTTTTTTTTTGAATAATGACAGCGATTTCTGTTCAAAAGGTATAACCAAATTCGCTTATTTTTAACGGAGGGTTATATCCACAGGTCGATATTGATATTGATTCATTATAAATACTTTATTTGATTAGGTAAAGACATTACTACGGATTTTTTTATTCATTACGTCACTGAAAAGTTAAATACTATCGTTAGTCGACTCATTTCTCAGGTCGCAGCATTCAGACTTCAATTGATGATCATAGGTATACCCCTGTTCAATAAACTTCCGCAACAAAAGCAACTTCATCTGCTTATACAAAACGGCGTCCTCCATTCACCTCTTATCTGCACGCCCTCTCGAGCCGTCTGGAGGTTAAACCCCTTCCTTTCTCTTATTTCTCTCACTGTCATCCAGTATTTTGTGCACCTTTCTCTCATACTCCATCCTGAAACTTTCGAATATAGTCGTGTCGGCCGTAATTCTTATAGCGTATACTTTATAATGAGCTTGAAGAGGCCTCACGGAGGGTGAAACTTTTGTCGTGGAGAAGACCCACGCAAACTTATACACATGTATATATGTATATATATATATATATATATATATATATATATATATATATATATATATATATATATATATATATATGTGTGTGTGTGTGTGTGTGTGTGTGTGTGTTTTTGTCACATCACCGTGATTCATATACAAGCATTAAGCTACAAACGTCCGTGTGGGTAAAGGCGTCACTGTAGTCCTGAGTTCTTGTCTTTCGTTGGTCGAGCCCACGGAACGACGAACTTATTATCAACTAAAAATTCCCCTTCGGTAATATATATGAAAATATATTATTTCCGAGGTAGAGTGAATTGATATTAAAGGACGTTTGTAGCTTAATGCTTTTATATATATATATATATATATATATATATATATATATATATATATATATATATATATATATATATATATATATATATATATATATATATAATATATATACAGTATATAATGTATATATATATATATTATGTATTATATATGTATATAATATATGCATGCATATACTCCAGCCTTTTCTCTGTTTAGAAACGGTGAAGATTTATGACATAGGGTGCAAAATCTTGGCCATAATTTCATTTTCTTCCCTGAGAAACATCCCGACTAATCTTCATTGCGAATCAGCTCGGAGGATAAGCTCAGTATTCTCAGGAAAATTAATATTTGCTCTACATATTTCTTAGGCAATGAACCCAAAAATCTAATTTGGCGACACGTGGCGTTATCCGTAAAATGCTAATAATAAATTGAAACCCCATGTTGAATCATATTAAATAATATTCTCTCTCTCTCTCTCTCTCTCTCTCAACTATTAGTTATCAGTTTTGATGACAGCTGTGAGAAGCATGTGACGGAGTCCGCTGAAATCACAGCTGTCAAAGAGTTCTCATTTGGCTGATTTGTTGAAAGTGCTTTGCAAAACCTAATGAGTTGGAAGAGAATTTCCATCGGGTGAATTGATTTACCGAACAACCCCCCACCCCCATCCCTCTCTCCCTCTGTCTCTCTCTCTCTCACGTTGTGAAATGGTTATTCCGGAAAGAAGTGTATTAAGATTATTGGTTTTGGTTTCCTGCATGTGACAGTTCTCTCTGTCTCCCTCTCTTTCGTAACCTGGTGTTAAGGAGAGTAATTCATTGAAAATATCGGAAGTGGTATCATGCCCTCGACTCTCTCTCTCTCTCTCTCTCTCTCTCTCTCTCTCTCTCTCTCTCTCTCTCTCTCTCTCTCTCTCTCTCTCAATAGTGGATCATCGTCATTTATCCTTTCGAATTGTACTCTGTATATTTTACATTGATTTTATCATAGAAATACAGTTTTGTTTAAAAAAAAAAGAGGTCTTTTATTAACGTGCGTAGAATAACGGCATATTATTTTGCAAAATGTTATTCATTAAAGCAGTCCTGCACGTGTATTGTAGAAGAAAGTTATTTTGTGGTAGAATGACTCACAGTGGAAAAAGGGTGATAACTTGAACGTATATACATATCTGACTATATGTATATAAATGTATGTGTATATATATGTGTGTGTGTGTGTGTATGTATGTATGTATGTATGTATATAGTAAGTGTATATTTTATTACATTAAATGTCCCCTTTACTCATAGAAAATATGGTCGCAAGGACGAACCTACGTTGCGTCAATCATTGCAGTGCAGGTCGCCTCTACCTGGATGGAAATGCGAAGATTGATATCACCTTTAAAACTCACGCTGTTGTTTGTCCTTCGTGTGCTGAAATGAGGAACAATAATTAAAGAGGAAATCGCGTTAAAGAAAGATGTACCTCTGACCATAGCGCGCATGAAGGCTGCTTGACCTTAAGCGTGAGATAGCTCGTGAATCTGCTGTGGGTGTTCGCGGGATTTGTAACCAAGTCTTCGGAGGGTTTTTGACGTGGAAACGACAATAAGAAGCATTTCTCTCCTGAGAAGAGGCTTTCTTTCCGAATCACTGACTGGGCGGAACTGGGGGCGAAAAAAACTTGGCCGTCCTTCGTTTTACAGCTCGTCATAAAAAGACGTTTGTTTTGGACTGATTGGACGTTTAAAGGGGTGGGCTTCGTATTCCAAAGTCCTTGCGAGGATTTCCTTTTAAAGGGGAAACGGCCGAGTTGCGAAAGGCCGGGGCGGCGAGGCTTGGCCTTTGAGGGGAAACTGCTTGGCTGGCGAGGCCTTCGGTTTATCTAAATTGTTTTGGGGTTTAAATTCTGGTGTAGCTGCGAATGTGGAGTGCGTGGTTTAGTTTTTATCTTCCACTGGGTGTTTGGGTTTTACGTAGATATGTGTAGCGTTTAAAAGAAATAACTATTAACACATAGATATGCATATATATATATATATATATATATATATATATATATTATATATATATATATATATATATTATATATATATGAATATATATATATATGTATATATATATAAATATATATATATATATATATATATATATATATATATATATTATATATACAATATATATATGTGTGTGTGTATATTATATATATATATATATATATATATATATATATATATATATATATATATATATATATATATATATATATATATATATATATATATATATATATATAGATGTAAATATGTGTGTGTGTGTGTGTTAATAACTAATAATGAATAACTAATATATATATATATATATATATATATATATATATATATATATATATATATATATGATATATATATATATATGTGTGTGTGTATTAGTTATTCACCCCGTTATATAGTCAGAATTAAAAATAAACAACGCTTTGTATAATTTATTTTTAAAATTTTTCTGGTATATTTTATATTCCGAATTATCAGACGGTTTACACAAAGGCTATGAAGTTTTTTGCAAATTTTAATAATAGATGCAAATCATGTCAGTAAGTTAATGAATCTTTCCGTATTTTTTGCTGAAATTTTATTATTAGTAAGCTTTAAATCAGAATTGTGAACTTGTTTGCATGCGAATACTTATAAACGTAAAAGCTTGTAAGTTTACAAGTATACGTATTATCCTCGAGCGAAAGGATTCAACATTAGAAAAGAAAACTTGTGTTGATACATGGATAAATGTTATGCAAGAATCCCACAATGGATATTCTTAGCAAAACTTTACCAATTTTAGATTCAGGAGCAAGTCCCAAGTTCCGTCGACGCGAAACTTGCACTGCCCATTGTTATTCTGTGTTTGTTACCCTATGAATCTCAATTCGTATTCATCAGAATACGTGAATTATACGACAGTAAGATTTTGTTGATACAATAATTCTGAAGATGCTGCTTCCAAGCGTAGTAAGAGTTGTTCACCCATTTCTCCAGGGATGATGGCCGTGTATTTTCTTCATCGTTTCTCTTATATCTCTGGGTACAGTGTTTTTTTTTTTTTTATCTTTCCGTCATATTTATGAAAAAAAAAAAAAACGCTCAGATTTCATTTGACGGAGAGTAAGGTTTTGTATTTTTATTACGACGAAAAAAAAGGAA
>NC_089790.1:10555000-10562500 GCF_040412425.1 Macrobrachium rosenbergii
GAATTGAAAGAGATCGCGAATAAACGAGAGATATTTAGAGAAAATGAATTCCCCTCAGAAGGACTTTTTTCCTCCCCCGTCAAGATGTTGCGAGAGAAGGCGAAGTCGGGCGAAATGGAGTCATGGATGCCTCTATAGTAGGCGACATTTAGGTCGGAAGTCCTGGCAATTTGGGGGACGATTCCGACCTTACGGACGCTTTCGCAATTGTGGGTCTCCATCGCGGATTCTCGCCTCTTCCCAAATGCTTGTTGTCGGAGAGGAAATCTTCGCTGTGTGAGGAATGGTGATGGAAATATTTCAGTATTTGGAAAGGAATGGCCTAAATGTTCAGCGCTCTAGAAAAAGGAAGAGTTGAGATTTATTTAGCTCGGGCGAGTGCGCGCGCATGTACTCACACACACACACAATACAGAATAACATGCATATAAACACACACGGACATACACTTCGTCACTTTCAAAAACTACTAATGGTTATTTCACGCGACATTCAGTCATTATCCTGTTTTTTTTTAATACGTGGTTTATTATTTAGTTTTCAATTATACATCCGCTAAATCTCTCTTTAGCTTCATTTCGTCCAAATGCTGTAGTGACTGGTTACGTAAATGAGGAATACAGCTTGACAGTATAGATTGAATACAATAACTTTCGTTCATCATGTAGCATCAGTATTGTTACTGAAACAATATCAATATTCTTTTGGTTGAGAATAATTACCATAGACCCAATTCCTTTTTTTTTTTTTCAAACCTAACAACTTTTTATCGTTTTAAAATCTATTTTAAGAAATGAGGCAGCTTGGTCTGTATAGTTTCATTAATTTTTTTTATTTTACAATTTTTAAACTGGGATATTTTACAAAACAAGGTTGTTCAGTAAAAAGAATGGATGTTTATATGTTGATATCCTCAGAGATGGAAAGATTTTTAAGTTCGTGAAGAACAAGGCGAACATTTTTAGCATTAGGAGGAAATACTTAACTTCTACAAGGTGGCAATAGAAGTCTTTTGGGCAGAATAGCAGAAATAGCCTCGAGTACTGTAATGAACAATAACACTCTTTCCTGCGAGACATAGCAAGTCATATATATGTGCGGAGCTCTGAAGAACTGAGGTCTTATACATTTGATGTCTTTCTTTATTTATTATTCTTCTTTCTGCTATTAGTTGTCAAGTTAAGAAGATTACTTTCTTTAGAGATGTTTGTCGTTCTGGCTTTGTTATGTAGTGGCGTATTTTCCGATACAGGAGACTTGAAGAAGGCGTAATGTAGTTTTCTTTACTTCATTAACACAATAATAAAGTTACAGTAGGGATACAAATGAAGTGCAGTGCAAAGTTACAGTGAGTGTCAAATGTGGGTCTTTCTTCTTCTATCAACCCACAATCAGTGAGGCTTACAACCCCACTCTCTGCTTCTCTGCTACCCTCTCTGCTGTCCTTTCTTCTCTCTCTTCTTCTCTTTCTGTTCGTTTCTTAAAATCTCTCTTTATCTATCATTGTCTGTCACTGAAAGGTTTTTCTCTCTGTGTCCCTTTATTCAGAATTTCTAGTTGTATCCTTGCATTACATACACGACCATTGCATGAGGAGACCATTCAACATGTACTATACGAGCGGGCGTACGTATAAAAATAAAGACAAATGTAAAAGTTGTAACTGTTGTAGATTTTATGGTGAACCTCTATAAAGAGATGAACTTAAGGGCGAAGGACGACCGTATCTCTTATACTTTATTACGTCTGTTAAAGTTTCAAGACTCGTCTGGGGTCATATCAAAGGCACCGAAATGAATGAAATGAATCAGGAATAATGATTGCGTAACGCTCGAGAATACAGTGGTTTTGGTAGATTCTAGCGTGATGTTCAGAAAAAGAACAGTAGGTGTATGTACAAAATTGCTTGTTGTGAAATTGTGTATGAATGGTGTGGTATGACTCAGAGATTTTTTTTTTTTTTTTACCTGATTCAGTCTGAAAGACCCATAATCTTTGTTGGCTAAAACATGGAGGCTTTGCTTCCATTAGTTTTCCTTTATAATTCATGCCTATTCTCCTTTATAATTAATTAATGCTGTAGTAAGGAGCTTGGATGACGACCTCTTTATATTTTTTGTTATCGTCCTGCTTCGACTTAGTTTTTCCCCCACCTTGTATGTTACTTTATTTCCTTTCCAACTGTTATCTCTTTTCTTGCTTCCATTTTCACAATTTTCAGTCTACGCCTGCTTCAAGACTGGCTCTCATTAAGTCCTGCTTCAAGAATGGCTCTCATTACTTAACCGATCCTTTCATTCTCATCCTAATTGTCACTGGCATGTTTATTTTCTCCTCTTTTAGTTCTCGTGTTTAGTGACGATGGTGTTTTTAATTCTGCTTCCGCCTGGTTCCTGCTTCAAGCATTTGGGTAAACATTTCCTCCACAATTCTGATCCTCATTAACTGCAACACTCCTCTGTTTGAGATTAGTTTGCGGTTGGCAAATAAAACGGTCGTACCATCAGATGTTGGTCAACATGGATCCGTTATGGCCAAATGGAGGACCGTCGACAGTGCTGAGAGGTTTTCGTCTGGAAAATACACAAGCATTGTGTATTTATATGCCATTGTGTTCACGTACCTTATGCATGGTTGTGTGCGCACGGATGTAAGCGCGATCGGATATGACTCAATTTCTGTGTGTATGTATGTATGTATGTATGTATATATATATATATATATATATATATATATATATATATATATATATATATATATATATGTATATGTATGTGTATACATATACACAGTATATAGATGTGTGTCTATTATGTATGCATGTATTTATATATGTATGTATTACACAAACTCATACATATACGTACGTTCACCTACCAGTCAGACGCGCCAAAGAGATAAAAACACAGCCGTTGCTGCGGCAATCTTACTTTAACTACTGGATCAGTAAAACACTCACAGCCATTAGCCACTACTAACACTCACACAGAATTTTCATCATCAGCATTAAACACACTACATATTTAACTTCTTTCTTGCAAGCATTCTCATTTAGATGCAACTTGCACACACACTAGTCAGCCGCTAAGTCACACTGTACCACAGGTATTCTATCAACTCCTGGTGTCTTTCATTTCATTCAGGCTTCTAATTTCACTCCTTACATCCTTAACAGTTACTTCTATAACATTCCCCAATGATTTCAGTATATATTTAATAAAGATTTTATTACCCATTTATTCTTATACTAAGCATATATTTTGATTATAAAAGTTTAATATGTACTTATTTTTTGTTGGTTCTATCTAATATCACACTTCATTTTTTACCCTCATATTTTAACACCGAATTTTACTAGTATATCATCATTCACCTATTCATTATCAATCATATTATTAATTTGTATATTTCACCTTCATTACTGCGCTGAATAATCCTGATGGGTTCCGGCGTTTGGTCTTCAAGAACTGAATTTCGTAATAAATCAATCAGTCAACTTACACCATCGCCTTCCATGCTTTGAGCAATGAGTTTTGCCTCTCTCTCTCCTATCGTCTACATTTAACACATTTTCAGAAAGCTCATTCTATTAACCCAGGACCACATTCTCTTTTTCCATTTAAGTATTTGTTTTAAGATCCGTTTACTAATTGGCCTATCTGGAAACACATTTAAGTCATGTTTTAGCTAAACGTCTCATTTCTACCACATACTGTTTTTGTTCCATCTACGTAGCATTACATAACCACAAGCGCTCATTACAGTCTCCGTGACCCACTTACCTCGTTTTTCATTCGTTATTTTCTGTGCTTCATATTAAACTCTGCCATGACTTGTGTTAATTACACTTTCAGTCCTATTTTCATCAATTTTTATCCAGGTTATACGTTATGTATTTTCATTTTTGCCGCTGCCAAGTTGTGTTAATTACACCTTCAGTCATATTTTCATCACTTTTAATCCAGGTTATACGTTATCTATTTTCATTTTTGCTGCTTCCCAGTAGAGTCAGATGTAACTCCGCCCACTTCTCTTCACACCATTACATCCTTCAGCTTGGTCTTCCATGTCTGTGCTAAGGCGTAATGGAAATAACCAACATTTTCGTAATCCGTAATTTATTTGTTTAAGAAGGGTGATGCCTTTGTTTTACATTATTTATGAGGGCTAACTTTCACAGCCTACAATCTAAAATACAGTGATCTCTAAAAAGAAACTACTGTCTAAAATACAGTGATCTCAAAAAAGAACCTGCAATCTAAAATACAGTGATCTCAAAAATGAAACCACAATCTAAAATACAGTGATCTCAAAAAATAACCTACAATCTAAAATACAGTGATCTCAAAAAAGAACCTACAATCTAAAATGATCTCAAAAAAGAACCTACAGTCTAAAATACAGTGATCTAAAAATAGCTACAATCTAAAATACAGTGATCTCAGAAAAGAACCCACAATCTAAAATACAGTGATCTAAAAAAAACTACAATCTAAAATACAGTGATCTCAAAAAAGAACCCACAATCTAAAATACAGTGATCTAAAAAAAACTACAATCTAAAATACAGTGATCTCAAAAAAGAACCTACAACCTAAAATACAGTGATCTCAAAAAAGAACCTACAATCTGTATAAAATACAGTGATCTCAAAAAAAAAGAAACCACGTTGTGTGCGAACAGCCATTTTCCCAAAGCTAAATGACGCAGTTTATCGCTTAGGATGAAATAAATTCAAAATATATTCAGATTTCCGGATAACAAGTTCAGGTGCTCAAGTCTTCACGCTTTAAAACTATGTCCATTTAAAACTCTTTCTTTAAAAGAAAGAAAACAAGACGAGAAGCCCATTACCAAAAATTTTTATTAAGGCCAGTTTTATCTTTTCTTGGATAAAGTCCTTGAACGATTATATTTAATTTTGCAAAGTTGTTCATTTCATTGCTCCGTCGGTAGCCGTTTGTGAGAGATGAAGTGGTGATCTCATGAAGAAGAAGCTAGTGTTGACATTTTGATGAGTTTTTGTTTTGTATAATAATGGTAGTAGTAGTAGTAGTAGTAGTAGTAGTTATAATAATAATTATAAATTGATATATTACTATTATCATCATCATCTGGTATTATTATTATTATTATTATTATTATTATTATTATTATTATTATTATTATTATTAGACGGAGTAACATAAATTTAAATTATTTAGAAATGACCTCCCCCCCAAAAAAGGGGAAATAAATCAACAAACGTGATAACCTTTTACACAGCAGGGGTAAACTAAAGCCTTCCTAATTAATCTTTCTTCTTCCTTTGGATGATGGATGAGCCGTTGATTCAGCCGTTTTGGCACCCGGGTGTAATTCGAGGCTGATCGAGTGAAAGTGGATTTACGCTGTTTTAATGCCGTTAGTCATTTTCGTTTCAATTACGGAGTAGTTGGAGCGATATTGTGTGTCTTCAAAAGGAAATTGTTGTTCGTTTTTGTTATTATATCTTTGTGATTTTCCTTACAATGTAAGTCCCTTAGGGGGTTGGTGCCGTCAGTGCACTATACGCGGTGCACTGTAGGCATTACTTAAGGTTCTTCATATAGCTTCCCTTTGACCCCTAGCTGCAACCCCTTTCATTCCTTTTACTGTGCCTCCGTTCATGTTATCTTTCCTCCATCTCTTAACAGTTGTTTCATAGTGCAACTGCGTAATTTTCCTCCTGTTACACCTTTAAAACTTTTTACTGTCGATTGCCCTTTCAGCGCTGAACAACCTCATAGTTCCCAGTGCCTGGCCTCTGACCTAAATCTTATATTCCAATTCTAATTCCAACCGATATAAGGAACAATGAAGTCACACATTAAAAGAACGGAGTACCAGGGGATGCTTTCATTCACGAAAGAGACAAGAAAAAGATCAAGGAGAAATTAGAAAGAAATAAAACCCGATATAATAATGAAGAAGGAGGGAGGAAAGTGAAAAAGATACTCCGGGGTTAATGGCGGGGGTTTGTTGAGAACTTGAATTGGAGTTTGGAGGGAAAGAAAAAAAAAGACTCCGGTTTTTGGAGGAAGGCGTGAGAGTAAATAGATCTAAGAGTAAGAGGAGCAAATGAAAATTTACGCGAGTTTCCAGTCGAGAGCCCGGTTAAAGGTCATTAGTGTATGTTTTATGGGACTCCAAATGTTGGTGGCGGAGAGGTACATTTACCCCCCCCCCCAACGCAAAAAATATAATTCTATTAGAGTTGATCTGAATTTGAGAAAATTGGGGTGCGAATGCAGGTTAAGAGAAATGCATGCAGAAGTCGTAAAGCGGAATTGGTGAGGAATTCACGACATTACGGAAGTTGAATTACATCTGGAATTCATGAGCCTTAATGAGTGAAATGAAATCAGACATTGTTCTAAATGTTAAGGACTGGAATTACATCCGGTATAAATGTAAGTGTTAACGGTAAATTATATCACAATTGTTAATAGATTTTAAATGCTAGAATTACATCGGGAAAAGTGTAATTGCAATATTTTGGTAGAAAACGTGTAAATGCGCAGTTATTTATGTGCCAGTTGTATGAATGGAAGAGGATTAGAATTGCTTGGAGCATTGTAAGAATAGATTAACGTGAATTTGAATTGCATGTAAACATTAAAATATGGACTCTCATCAGAATATACGTAATTGTCAGAGGGTAGAATTATATCTCTAATACATAAGTATTAAAACTGAATTACACCACGAATACATGTATTACAGAATGATATTATACAGTAATAAAAATTAGTATTAAGGTATAGGATTGTCTAAGGAATGCATGTGAATTTATGAGAAGAGTCTTGACACGTAGGTAATAGTCATTACTGAATAGAATATAGCAGAAATGTATGTGAACATTAATGAAAGGATATACATCAGAAACATTGTTATCAAGACTGCGTAACACACTCGTACGTTTGACATACTAGATTGCATCAGGAATATTTGTATCAAAAAGTAGAATAACATAATGAATTTTATCAAACATACATGAAGGAAAAGGTTTATATAGGAATTGCATGCAATAAAAAGTGGATTAACATTGGAATTGCAAGGGGCTGCTTTGAGAAATGGATCATTTTCCAGTTTGTACGTACTGACAAAGAAAGATAAAGAATATGTTGTTTAAACTTGGCCCACATTTTTTAATGAGGAATTTTTTTTTTCCTATGGACGCATCCTCTTGTTCATTATTCGCTGCTATGTAAAGGATCATTTGAGACCAGTTTTTTTTTTTCTAGATTTTTATGTTTGCCATCAGCTGTGCAAACTTGATGTGAATTTAAGGGAGAATTTCATATTTGCTGGGTCAACTCGGAGAGGTTTGAGAAACGTTCCTAATCCTTCTAGGTTTGTAGATTTGGAGTTTATATAGTGAGGACGATGTACTATCTTTTTCAGTCAGGCAGAAAAAAAGAATGGGTGAATTTTTCTTCCCCGCTCTCCGTCTCTATAATGAGTGCAGAATCTCTCTCT
>NC_089790.1:10565000-10572500 GCF_040412425.1 Macrobrachium rosenbergii
GAATCTCAGGAGTGAATGGTGTGATGGAAAAATTTGTTGGGGCTGCAATAGAAACATGTCAGAGAAATTTATTGTATTTACTCGATAAATTCGAAAGGATTTCGCATTAAAAGTATTTGGAAAGGAATGGGATTTTGTTGCAGTTGCTGTTATTAATCGCCGCTGTGAAAATTTGTTGTGGATGCAATAGAAATATTTCAGAGGAATTTATTGTATACTCAATGAATTTGGAAGGATTTTGCATTAAAAGTACATGTAAAGGAATGAGAATTTTTTTCAGTTGTTATTAATAGCAGTTGTAAGAAATGTGGGGAATATTTGTGTCCCATTTTTTGTCTGTATATACTGGAGGGTAAGGCTGAATATAACTTCAGTACAAAACGATGCAGTGCATATTTAATGTGATTCATTCAATGAAAGCAATAAGACAGGTTTTGATGCGAAATTATAGTTGATTTTGACGTATATTTTGTAATGGTATTGATACTAATTTAGAAGGATTTGTACTATTGCAAGCGGTGTAAGTTTTAATATTACTTGCTGTTAGTTATATTCCTGCTTCTTCGTTATAGAGGCCTTTCAGTGTAGGTAGCTGCCGAAATGCTTTTTTATAGGTACTCATGGGGGTTACAACGGCGGTTGTCTCTCTTACATAGAATGTTACTAGCACTGCCTCAAAGTTCCTGCGGAAGGACGAAGTCACTTTCCCATTTTCATTCGGACGGAATAGCGGGACAGGACCCTTCCCTCCTCCGGTTTTTGTGAGTCGACTTCCGCAAAATATATGCCCCTTTGCAGGAGAAGGAGATGGTCTGAAATACAGGAGGAACTGGTGTTGATATTACAGCGGATAGTCTAGTCAGCAACAAATCTTTTAAAGTGCGCCGAAGGGAAGAACTGGGGCACTTCAGCGAAGAGTTGCAATCATTCTCAGTTGCACGTCCTTTTGCTGTATAACCTGTCATATGTTTAAAAGATTATATTAAAGTGTATACACTGTACATTGGGAAAGGTGGTTGTTTTGTTTCCTTACAGACTTCAAAAATATTCTAGTCTACGTATCCAGTAGTCTATGTATATAAATTATATATATATATATATATATATATATATATATATATATATATATATATATATATGTATGTATGTATAAATAATTATTTAAATATATTTATATATATATTTAAATAATGATCTATATATAAACATAAATGTATATTATATATAAACATATAATATAAATATATATATATATATATATATATATATATGTGTGTATATATATATATTATATATATATATTGGCGTTTTATAATCAGTTAAAATTTTATGAACAAAGTACATTACTGAAACAATTTTCCTGGTCTCTTCTATGTACTGAAAGAAAATTGTATGTCATTACATTTCGACCCAATGCATTTTTAATTCGGCTGGTTCAAATTTATGATAAGATAATCCATTTATGAAGGTATTCCGCCCGGGTTTGCTTTCTTTCAGGATAGTTACTGTTCCTTGCTTTTGATAAGACCAAGATCAAGATATGGATTACAGGGTGACGTTTTGGCCTGTAATGTGTTTTAGCGGTTGTTATAAGGCGGTCGGTCTGGTTGTGGTACGTTTTTTGACGAGCGGATTTTTGTTTGTAGAAATTTCCGTAAAACACACACACACACACACACACACACACACACATCGCCTCACACACACACACATCTTTACACACAAGTTTCCTTTCACAATGATGGAAGATCCTGGACATCAGCCATTCAACTGGGCAGACTTTGAGGTCAATCTTTACTGTTTGAAATTTTTAATAATGACCATAATCATTTTTCCAGGAATCCAGTAATTTTATCAGCCAAATCTACCTATAATAATAAAATCCGAGAGGATCTGATCTTTTTTGTCCACCCCTGGGTGACAGTATGGGAGACATTAAACAGCCACCCACCCCCTGCAAACTGGTTTGTCCGGCCCGGGTGGGGACGGGGTAGGTGGGGGAACGGGAGGGTAGGGGAGACATCCACCCTCCTCCTGCAAACCTGTTTGTCCGCGCCCGGCGAGGATGGGATAGGTAGGGGATCGGGAGGATAGGGGAGACAGCACCCCTGGGTTCCAGCACGCCAACAAGCTCGTATATAATAATGGTGTTAGTGAGTTGAGGTAGTAAGAATAAAGAAACATTACACTACTTTTCTTTAAGAATATACAACCACACTTTATGTGGAATATCAGCGTCAATCCAGTAATGCATTTATATTTATTATAAAAAAGGAAAGCAGTTGATGAATATAAGTAGTGAAAATCGTAAAGATAACATCATAATTCACGGTAAGGATCATTTTAAATTCTATATGGAAATGTGAGCAGCGTTGAGCTTTAACGGAATCATAAGGATTCGTTGAATTTATAAAAGGTTCGAGGGAGAGCTAAAAATAGGCTTTTTATAAAGGCTTGTGGAAATACGAGAATATCTTGCGGTTAGAGGAGACAAACGTATTGTATTTTTTAAAGAAAATGTCTTTTAATATAGTCCGAGTGTGTTTGGTTCATTTTTTTCGTGAATGGAAAAAACAACAGTTTTTACAGATATTACAAAAATGTTCTCTTGTGTTTGCGTGTTCCATTCGAAAGCGGATTTATAATTTACGCATACACGTTTGTAAGAATCAGAAGACATGTGTGAATGTTTCTTGATAATATCTAGGGAAAAATATACGCACTATTAAATATTCTTTACTGAGAGGAGCCTTTCATGTTTTTTTTTTTTAACCAGTTCTTGGTCTTTGTTAATCACTTTTATTCCGGTTAACAGAGCAATTTAATATGTATTCGTCATTAAAGAACAGAGGCTGAAATCTTTCAGGGCCAGAAATCCTTTGACGTTTTTCCTTGCCACAGTTCCTGCCCGTTAAAAGAGAGAGAGAGATACTCCTTTAGTCTTGGCACGAAATTTTCCCCCCCAATTTTCAGGAGGTTGTTGAGGAAAGTCTCTCACTTAAGGCAAAACAGTTTTCAGAGGTAATTAAGCACCCGGTATTAAGCTGACCTTAGAATTTACGACTGCCTTTTCTGATACAAACATATATTTCCTAAGTTTTAGGTTTTAGTTTTCTGTTAAAGAACACTATTGAGATGGCTTTGTCCGTCCGTCCGCACTGTTTCTGCTCACCCTCAGATCTTAAAAACTACTGAGGCCAGAGGGCTGCAAATTGGTATGTTGGTCATCCACCTTCCAATCATCAAACACGACAAATTGCAGCCCTCTAGCCTCATTAGTTTTTATTTTATTTAAGGTTAAAGTTAACCATGATCGTGCGTCTGGCAACTTAACATCACAGGTCACCACGGCCGGATGAGAGTTTCATGGGCCGTGGGTGAGAGTTTCGTACAGCATTATACGCTGTACAGAAAAATCGATTGCGCCGAAGAAACTTCGGCGCATATTGTATTAGTTTGATTCCTTCTGCGCATCATATTTTATGTAGCAATAGGGATCGGCAACTTGTAGTGAAAAAAATTCTTGATAGTCACCGGCATCATGATATTCCTCCTTTTCAAAAAAAAAAAAATGGCCATTTCTTTTATTTATTTCAGAATTTAACAAAATTCTCCTGACTTTTTTCTCTTGATAGAATGGCAGTTGGGACATCCTTCTAGCATCTCGACAGCTTATTAAAATAAAATAAAAAATTATTTTAAAATATATCAAAGAAATTATTCAAACAAAATACTTTTTTAACGAGCCTTTTTGGAGAAATGTACGAAATACTAAGTTTCTTTATTCCGGGAAGTTTTTATATACACTGAATCAGATTTATACGCAGCCTACGGAAACTCAAAATGGAAAAGTGAACAAAAGAAAACACGAAAGTATCCACGTCTCCCTTTTCCTTCTTTTCATCCATTACATGAAAACACGAGTTCAGAAAACTTGTATAATGAGTGTTTCCATTCTCCTTAACTTTCTTCCTCAGAAGTTCTTCTAGGGAGTCTTTTTATGACGGAGCGACAGGCAAACACACACACACACACACACACACACACACACCAAAACAAAAAAACGGAAAGGAATTTGCCAAACAAAAATAAGACGGCAGTTTTTATTATAGACGTCAGTGGGATTTTTGCAGCGCTTCGGGAGAGAAATAGAGAGATAGGACGGGGAGAGGAGATATATAAAGTAAATATAGAGGAATAAAAATAAGGACCAGAGAAAAAGTTTGCAAAGTGAAGGAAAGATTGTATGATTATTTATTTTATGCTTTGAGATAAGGAGGTTTCCAGATTTCCGTCATTAGGAAACGGCCGTTCCCACTAGACAGAGGTGTTTTATTTTAGCACTTACGGCATTACGTCTCGAG
Source organism: Macrobrachium rosenbergii (assembly GCF_040412425.1). Classification (NCBI taxonomy): domain Eukaryota; kingdom Metazoa; phylum Arthropoda; class Malacostraca; order Decapoda; family Palaemonidae; genus Macrobrachium; species Macrobrachium rosenbergii. The sequence goes on from NC_089790.1 coordinate 10,569,365, forward strand.
AATGTATTACCAGTATTTTTCATTTAATACACAAAAAACGGAAGACACTTAGACGGGTGCTGGAGTTTAATAACCATAACATTACACACCCATCTAACTCGCTCTTTTTTTCCTATCTCTTGATCCTGAATTTATTTCTCCTCCTTAAAGGGGATTACAAACCACTTCAAAGAATCGTACACGATTTTCTTTGCCATTCATATTTTAAACTTTTAGGGATGTTATTTTCACTGGGGAGAGAAAAGTATGCCATTTCTGTTCTGGGAAGGATTTAAGGTTTTAATTTCCAAGGTTTTCATAACGAAGGGAAAGCAAGTTGTTTATGTTGTTCACCAGAGAGCAAATGAAGTTTTGAATTTTTGTCAAAATTAGATGTTTTTTCATTTTAATCCTATGCAAATTTTATTTGTTTTCGAAAATCAATATAATCGTTTTAAAAGTTGATACGATTTTCAGTTGTTTTTGAGAATGAATAAAGTTTTCAGTTATCTTTTTTCCAACAATGAAGATTTAGAAGTATCAAGCACGGCAGTTCTCAGTTGTTTTCGAAATATGATTCAAGTTTTCGGTTGATTTTGGAATTTTTTCTTTCGAAAATTTGTGAAGTTCAATTTTCTCGAAATGATATGTTATCAATTTTTTTAAAAATTTTCCAATTTTTCACAAAATTGAAAATCGATAACTGTAATAGTTCTTAATTGTTCTTGAAAATAGTATTATTTTGTCCCAAGTGCAATATTCACTTGTTAACAAGATGTAATAAAGATCTCGGTAGTTGCGGAAAATATAAGTTATCATTTTTTTCGAAAGCTGATAATGTTTCTATTGTTAGCAATAGCAGCTGACGATTTTTCATTGCCTTTATGTTGTCATGAAAATGCTTAGAGGTCGTCGATCAAAGCAAATTCGGTTGAAAATTGAGACAATTTCTTGTTATCTCCTCTGCGTCACGACGTGTGAATAAGTAATGAATATAGTATTTGTCTTCTTTAAAAGCCAAGGTCATTGCGTATAGATCCGCGTCTTGAGATCGTCCAAACATCTGCATCAAGTTTCACCTTGCAGTCTTGCTTGTCTCTCATTCTCTTTGTAATATCCTCCTCCTCCTCCTCCTCCTCCTCCTCCTCCTCCTCCTCCTCCTCCTCCTCCTCCTCCTCCTCCTCCTCCTCCTCCTCCTGTTCTTGCTCATTCACTGCGTCTGTTTTCTTCTGGTATTCTCCTCAGCTTCCCTCTCTGTTGCTATTCTCTTCTTTCTTTTCCTTTCTCTTTTCCAGCATCTCCACTTTCTCTCCCTGTTTCCCCTTCACCCACGTACACTTCTGCCTCCTTCTTTCGCTGTTCTTCTTCTTGCTGCTCTTTCCACTTTTCTTTTTCTTTTCCTCCGTGCTACTTCTTCTACTGCTTCGCCTCCACCCCCTCCTCTACCTCTTCTTTCTGCTACTGCTCATCCTTTTCCCAGTTCCTCCCCCTTTACTTCCAGCTTCTCTGCCTCATGCTGCTTCTAAGCTTGCTTCTGCTGCTCTTGAACTTCTTCCTTCCCTTACTTCCTCTTTCTATTTTTGCTCTTCCTCCAGTTCTCCCTACTCCGCTTCTTCCTTTCGCTCCCCACCAAAACCCAAGCTCCTCCTCATCTTGCTGCCCTTGTTACTTCTATCCCTCGTCTTCCTCTCTTTTTCCCACCTCCCCCCCCCCCCTCCCCCTCTCTTTCTCTCTGCACAAAGCTCTCCGTTTTTCTGCTTTTCCCTCTCTTCCTTCTCCACCATCCTCTCCATTCCACACTTTTTCCTCTTTCTGCTCCTGCTCTTTCTTCCTTGTCATCTAGTTCATCGCTCCTCCACATGCTGTTCTCTCTTATGCTGTTATTTCTCCACTTGTCCCTCGTCTCTCCCTTATCTGCCTCCCCCTTTTTCTGCTGTTGCCCCTCCTGATGCTGCATTTCCTCCTCCTCCTCCTCCTGCCTCTCTCTGCTGCTGTATTTTTATGCTCCTCCACCTCACCCTCCTCCAACTCCTAATTTTTCTGTTGCTGCTTTTCCTCTGCCTAGCCATCCCCCCACCCCCACCCCCGTCACCTCCTCCTCCTCTTCTGTAAGTTGCTGCTCTTTTCTTGTAATATGCGCCTTGATCCCAGTATCGTCCCCCGAGAACGCCACTAAATCATCCATCTTTATTTTTCTTTTTGTGGAGAAGGGCATTAGTCAAGTGGAACGGCCTAATACGTAGCGAAACCTTCGAAGCCATAAACCATTCCAACCTCGCCCGTGGGCCAACTCCTCTTCTCTATCGTAATCATCTCCTCTTCCTCCTTCCTTGGACCAATTCCTCGTCTTGTTTCTCTCTGTCTCTCGGTCCCTCGAAATTCGAAGGTTGATTTTTAGTTTTCTGTTAAAGAAAACTATTGAGGTGGCTGGTTGGCTGCCCGCCCTCAGATCTTAAAAACTACTAAGGCTCGAGGGCTGCAAATTAGTATGTTGATCATCCACCCCCAATCATCAAACATACCAAATTGCAGCCCTCTAGTTTCAGTGGCTTTTATTTGATTTAAGGTTAAAGTTAGCCATGATCGTGCATCTGGTATCGAAAGAGGTGCCAAAAACAAAGGCCACCACCGGGCCGTGGCTGAAAGTTTCATAGAGCGTTATACACTGTACAGGAAACTCGATTGCGCCGAAGAAAATTTGGCGTATTTTTTACCTTTTTTGTAAAAGTCTTTAGTTTTGTTATCGGATGATATCTCTCTAAGGTTTTCCTCGTTGTTCAAATGTTTTGTATTATTAGTAAAATAACTATAATACTCTATTTACATTTGATATAATCTGATGACTTTGACTTGTAAAAGTTGTGATATTTTAAATCTCTACGGCTTGAAAATGATTTTATGATAGCTATATTTACAGTAAGAATTGTTTTTACATAAAAGTTTGTCGAGTTTTTTGTAAATATACTTCAGTTAATCTTTGATACTTGTACAAAATAACAAGCTCGGACAAACAATTAGTTCTTGCTGTATAACATAACTTAGTATTGTTCTTGTAAGGTAAACTAGAATTGTTATTGGTTTAAAGGGGAGCATTTGCTAACCTTATTTTAGTTGCGCATGCGTGGTGGAGATCTTTCGAAACTTGCCTCACCCTCAG
>NC_089790.1:10582500-10587500 GCF_040412425.1 Macrobrachium rosenbergii
CTCCTTTGTAAATTAAGATTTTTCTCTCTGTAATTAAAAACATATTTACGCGTTGTATTTTATATTTAAATTCAGAATGGTGTGTGTGAGTGTGTGTTTGTTTACTCATACACTCTAAATTACGTTCCAGTATTTTCCGTGCGTCTGACTCTCTTTGCTTTACGGTAATAAAGTAATGGTAGTTCTTTCCGGATTTATCATGAATCACAGTCGTGTGAGAAATTGCAGATGTATTTTACCTACAGCTGTTGAAAATTTAAAAGGACACTCAAGCTGTGTTTGTCATAAAGTTACAAAAGCCAGCAGGTAGTTCATCAGAGTGCATGGGAGTGCAGGTGGCAGGCATTTTGCGCTCTGTGGCTGCCTGGAAGGTAAATCATATGCTCTTCCTGCCCAGTCGGGTTTAAATTCTTAGTGCGGTTTGGATGAAATGCAGACGATTGACTCGTTTTACTAGGCAGGTTTTCAAAGCGCACGTGGTATTGTTATTAATCTCGTTATTAGTCCTAGCACTGTTAATTTCACTAGTAGTAGTAAATTTATTTTTGTAGCCGGCAACATTTTTGTTAATACATTTTAACATCGTCTATTAAACATTTGCTGCTTTCATCCCCTACAATTATTGAATGGTAAAATTATTTTCACGGAACTTTGAGGAAATGCTATTGCGAAGATATATATAATTCTTGAAAATGCATAATTATTATTTTATAGGTTCCCTTGGCGTATTTCGATGGAACAAAAGGTAGACAAGTGTCTGTTGGAGAAACTCTTTAACAGAGGTTTATCCAAATTAGGAAGATTAAATTTCTTATGTTTATGGAGGTGGCAATTTTGCTAGGTTGTGTTAATGGAATTGGGAAGAAGTTTGTGATAGAGAGTTTCAGAGGTCAAGAGCCGCGGAAAGAGAGTATCCCATAGTTGCTAATTTGCCTCCACTTAATAGAAGAGAGAAGTTCTTCTGGCAATTGACAGTTCTCCACATTTCACCAGAACAAACAAATTTCTTCTCATCTCCTGAGCACTGACCAAATTAATACATGTAGGAACAAGTTTTTCAGACGTATTGGAGAAACATCTTGAGAGCTTGGTATATGGCAAAATTTATAGTTCTATACCTTTTATTAGGTTTGTGAATTTATGGGGTAAGAATCGAATCCCTTAATTGTTTAAAAGTTGCTTCAACTATTTGAAGAACTGGAAAAGAGATCGGTAGGAAATAGTTCCTAAGGTGTTGACCTCAGCCAGGTTTCGAGTTCCTTGTTTTGAATAGTTTAAAGTTCAGAGTTGGTTACCGAACAAAGGGCAATTCAATATTAAATGAGAGAAAGGTACAAAGGTAATTTTACAGAAATGGAACTTGGTGGCTGATTCGGTAACGCTGTAAACCAAACAGGAGAAAAAGGTCATTGTCGAAGTGGAGGAAAAAGAGAGGACGTGAGAACCAAACCTCTAAAAGGATCAAAATTTAGAACAAGAAATGGCACAGCCGTTATGCCACTTAGTTATCCTTTCCAGGAAGTAAAAGTTCTTAAGTGAAATGGAAAGGTAGGAATTTCCTGTGTGGATTTATCGCATGAACCCCCTGGAAACCTTTATTGTATACTAATTGAGAAAGTAAAAGGAGAATGCTGTTTTCAATTCGATTTTGTCTGTCCTTAAGAATTCCTTTGTCTCTCCCAATCCGTTTTTGGTTGATTGAAAGGTCGCTTTTTTAGATGGATTTTTAAGGAGGAATTGCATATTGTAGTAGATTATTCAATTTTCGTTTGAAAACATTTGCAAAACTACGTCATTCTTGTTACTGCGTTGACGCATTTCAGTTTTAATGAGAAGTTTAAAAGATTCCCTGAGTGTTATTGACATTAAACATAAAGAAAATCATATTGAACATGTACTTTATATACATGTATATATATATATTAATATATATATTCTCCATATAATTACTGTCATTACCGTTATTATGAATTCTATTTTTTTTTCCTACTTCTTCAGCAACTGTGTGGATACTACCGATAATTATTTTTATCATGTTACCTTATGCATGTAGATTGTGTGTATTATATTTGTATATTCCATGTGTATGGCCCTGAGCCGAAATAAAGAATATTATTATTATTATTATTATTATATATATATATATATATATATATATATGTTTATATACACATGTACACATATATATGTGTATGTATAATATTGGGGGAGAGAGAGAGAGAGAGAGCGACATTTTTATTTTCAAACCAAACAAATTTCCTGTTCTGTAAATAAAAGACAGATGGACCTTTGATGTTCCGCCGCCGGTGACCGACATTAAACACGAATTTCGTGGATTTGGCGTTTATGGTCTCGTGGCCCCGGCCCTTTTCCATTTGGGCCCATTAAAGGAGAATGTGTGAATGGGCACGTGTACCCACTCAGTGCGTGTAATAGCCGTGAACGACTTTTTCATTCAGTGTTTTTATTCTCTCTCTCTCTCTCTCTTCTCTCTCTCTCTCTCTCTCTCTCTCTCGTGACGTAATTTTTTTTTTCAGTTGTGACTGCTGTTACCGATTTTCCCATTCGTGTATCTGACATGATTTATAATTCTCTCTCTCTCTCTCTCTCTCTCTCTCTCTCTCTCTCTCTCTCTCTCTCTCTCTCTCTCTCTCTCTCTCTCTCTCTCTCTCGTTCCGTAAGTGTTTTGTCATTTTTTGTTCCCCTTGTGTCTCAGCTGTTACCGATTCTCCCATTCGTAAATCCGACACGATATATAATTTTCTCTCTCTCTCTCTCTCTCTCTCTCTCTCTCTCTCTCTCTCTCTCTCTCTCTCTCTCTCTCTCTCTCGTTTCTTAAGTATTTTGTTATTTTTTGTTACCTTGTGTCTCTGCTGTTACCGATTTTCTCATTCGTAAACCTGACACGATATATAATTCTCTCTCTCTCTCTCTCTCTCTCTCTCTCTCTCTCTCTCTCTCTCTCTCTCCTTCCTTGAGTGGTCTGCCCTTATTTTTTGTTCCCCAGACTCTCTAATGTTACTGATTTTCCCATTCGTAAATCTAACATGATTTATTATCTCTCTCTCTCTCTCTCTCTCTCTCTCTCTCTCTCTCTCTCTCTCTCTCTCTCTCATACACACACCAAGGAAGAAGAAACGGAGAAATAAACTTAAACTTTTCCATTGATATTATGTCTTTAACAAACGTAATTTCTTTAACCGCCATCGATGTGGAAGCCTTTGACGCACTTACGCGTCCCACGGAAAATTCGTTGTCTCGATTTATGTGTTGTTTTTATGATGGGGAAGATTTTTTCAACTCGACGGCAGAAGAGACAGACAGACAGACAGACAGACAGACAGACAGACAGACAGACAGACAGACAGACAGACAGACAGACAGACAGACAGACAGACAGACAGACAGAGGTTTTATTGTTGAGGGTGTTGACGTTCGTGTCTTGAAATGTATGGTTAGTTTTTGCATTGTGTCCCGTAAAATTTAAATGGTAATTTTTATGGTCTGCATGGAATTCTCTCTCTCTCTCTCTCTCTCTCTCTCTCTCTCTCTCTCTGTGTGATAAAATGGTTGGCATTTGATTGATTCTTTAGTCATATATTTCAGATTCCATTTTTGGCAGTGTTTCAGATACCTAAGCCAACAGACTAAGAGTATCGCTTGTCATCCTAATTTTGAAAATGTAAAAACGAATCAGTGTCAGTTCACGGGAGACTACGATCTGATCTTCGCATATATTTTTGTCTGCGCTATCATTGCAGTCATAAATGAATTCGCTGTAAATGTAATTTGGATATATTGTCATGGAGAACCAGTTATCATTTTCAAGTGAAGCGAGTGGATGTTTGGAACATCCTGTGGATTGATACAGTATCTCTGCTCTCTCCTTAATTGCATCGGCTGGTCATTGTTTACTTCCCTTTGCCATCATTAGTTAGTTGAACCTTCTAGGGGAATTTTCACATAGACTATTTGCAAGTTTTTATTTTCTTTATGCCAGTTTTTCTTGGCTTTCCAACTAGTGTGTGTTTGATACACTTCCCTATCTTATGGTGCTTCAATGTCTCTTCGTTCCTTTTCCTTAAAATAAAGTAATACACTATGGGCACGCTAAAATCAAACTTTGAAAAAAAGAAAAAAAAAAAGAAAGGAAGTGGCTGTTTTGCGCCATTCATGATCTTTCCAAAATACAAAAATATATAAATAAATTCCAAATTAACGTACCTTCACCTGACCTAGGGAGAATTCACCTACCTGGCTAGTTGTAGATTGGCAAACCGTTACAACTAGCATAAAAGTAGAATTACTCAAAACAAAAATAATATTTTTATTGGTTTTGCATCTGATAAAGCCCATATCTGTTATCCATAGCGGTAAATCGATGTGTCTCAAATATTTATCTTGAAGATTTTTTGTAAATACTTAAAGAATATCGTTTGAGAAGTGGCTGTCATCTTATTTTGGACATGCCATCATACCTGGGAGTTGCATTCAAGGTGGTAATGTTTTAAATTAGATTACTCCTGACTGGTAGAATCATTCAGGAGTTTAAATACCGTTGAATCATTCAAGATGTCTTGCATTATCAAATTATTCATGATTCGTTGAGTCGCTCAACATTCCAGCTTTATAACTTTGATTATGCGTTGAATCATCCACGATTTCAAGCCTTGTTGAATCATTCTGTTTTTGAAGATTTGTAAAATCGTTCGGTATTTTGAGCTTTTCGAGTTGCAGCATTCTTGTTCATTCTGATATTAGAGTTCTTCATGTTTTAGCTTTTGTGTCGTTTCATATTATATCCGTATATTGCTAAATTTCTTTTATAATGTTATTTTGCATGAAAGCAGCGGCAATTTAGTGTTGCGGTGAAAAGTATGTGAATCTGTTTTTGATTTTCATCATTTCTAGTAAATTTGCCATTATTTAGTTGAGACGTGTTAATCTATTCAAATCTTTTCTGCTGCAAGTTAGTGCTAAAATGTTAAATTTCAGCTTTT
>NC_089790.1:10590000-10620000 GCF_040412425.1 Macrobrachium rosenbergii
AGATTGTCCGTTTGTGTATGTGTCAGAATGTAACACAGTGTTTGTCTGTCTGTGTGTCTGTCAGAATGTCACACAAGATTGTCCGTCTGTGTATCTGTCAGAATGTCACACAAGATTGTCCTTCTGTGTATCTGTCAGAATGTCACACAAGATTGTCCGTCTGTGTATCTGTCAGAATGTCACACAAGATTGTCCGTCTGTGTATCTGTCAGAATGTCCTTCTGTGTATCTGTCAGAATGTCACACAAGATTGCCCGTCTGTGTATCTGTCACAACGGCTTACAAGGTTTTTCCGTCTGTGTATCTGTCAGAAATTCACACAAGACTGTCCGTCTGTGTATCTGTCAGAATTTCTCACGAGATTGTCCGTCTGTGTATGAGTCCAAAAGTCACACAAGACTTCTGTGTATCTGTCAGAATGTCACACAAGATTGTCCGTCAATATGTCTGTCAGAAAGTCAGTCGGAGATAATCTTCCTCTGTCAAGAACAACAAGATTGTCCTCTGTGTAGCTCATCAGTCACACAGAGGTTGTTCTGTGGTCGTTAGAATGTCAACAAGATTGTTGTTTTATCTGTCAGAATGTCACACGAAGATGTTGTTTTTACTAAAAGTGAAGAAGATGTCCGGTTTTACTATCTGTGAATGTCACACAAGATTGTCCGTCACATTTATCGTCCACAAGATTGTCCTTCTGTGCTATTTGTCAGAATGTCGGCCAATGAATGTTCGTTTGTATCTGTCAAATGTATTAATTGTGGTTCTGTAAATCTGTCTTGAATGTAACAACCTTGCCCGTCATATCTCCTCAGAGGATTAAGTGATATAATATTATTTATCTGTTTAAATATATATGTATATATATCTGTGTGTGAGTCCAAAAGTCACAAAGATCTTGAAATCAGTGCACTTTCTTTTTCCAATATTCTGGAAAAGAAATCCCTCGGAGATAATTTGCAAGACCCATAAATGGCCAGCAGCTCATCAGTCGGAACATTTGTCCGGTGGTCGTTAGTGAACGTATGTTGTTTTAGCCGTACTCTCAAAGTTGTTGTTTTTACTGAAAGTGAAGATGTTGTTTTTACTAAAGGTGAAGTTAGGTCACATTTATCGTCCAAGTTGACGAGCTCTTTGCAACGGTCGGCCAATGAATGTTCGTTTAGTTTCTGAAATATTAATTGTGGTTCTGTAAACACTTGATGGACATTTGATCTCCCAGAGGATTACGTGATATAAACACTATTTAGCATTTGATATATATATATATATGGGCTGTTACTAAAACGCGGCGAAACAATGTAGATGAATGGGGGTCATGTGTTTCGCCATTTTTAGTACTAGCCCTCTGGGGGATCAAATGCACTTAGGGACATTTGACTCCCCACGGGCTAGTACTAAACATAGCGAAATACATTTGACCCCCCAGGGCTGGTACTAAACGCGGCGAAACAATGTAGATGAATCACTGCTTCGACGTGTTCAGTACTAGCCCTCGGGGATCAAATGCACTTAGGGACATTTGATCCCCCACGGGCTAGTACTAAACACGATGAAACAGTGTAAATGAATAATTTTTTCGTCGTGTTTAGTACTAGCCCTCGGGGATCAAATGTTCCTAAGCGAATTGGTCATTTCACAAAATCCCTAGAGATATCATGAAATCCCAGGATTTAACATATTTACTATAACATTATATATATATATATGTGTATATATATATATATATATATATATATATATATATATATATATATATATATATATATATATATATATATATATATATATATATAATGTTATTGCCTTAAGTGTTGGGTAATGTTCAGGGTTCATATTTCTTATTTTGTGCTCTTTATTTTGTGTGCATAAATCATTTTGGATATCTATGTTATCAAGTTGTATATTTTATTGCTCAGTAATGTTTCTAAGAAACATCTGTCCGTCCTTCGAGTCGCCAGTTTCTGAGTTCAAATAAAATGTTTTCATATCAGTCTTTTCCTTTTCATATTTGTTTAGTTTTGTGAAGGGGGAAAAGTTTCCTCCTCTTGATCATTCTTCACGGTTATTTTTCGTCTTCCGTCTCCCACCACAGCGTCGCTTTCACAGTCGAATGAATATGAGTTATCCCTCTTCCTGTCCTCCGTTCATGACCATTTCCTGGTGTTTAAAATTTATCGTCTTTTGCACTGCGAAATCTTTTCACCCCCTCTCATATTCCATTCCATTTCGGAATTCTGTCCCGTCCTTCCTTTTGTTGACTCTTTTTTCCTCTCCTTGCAAAATTTCCGTTTTTCCGTCGGATTGGGCGAAATTACCTTTTCCAGTAAGAAATAGTCGTTCTCTCATTGTCAACTTATTCCTTATATTTCCAGTCCGTTTTGTATTTCTCTCTTCCGTCTTTTCCTGGTCGTAATTTTTTTTCTTCTCTTTCAAAGTTTCACACTCTCTTTGTCGAAGTGGGAGACGTGGTGTTAGTAGCAAGGGAGTGAGTATCTTTCCATTCTCACGTTGTTAACTTATTCCTCGAGAGCGCTGGCCGCTTCCAGGCGACGTTCTTCCAGCTCACTAACTTTTCAGCGTGGGCTTTCCTTCCGGCAATTCACGTTCTGCTCCAGAAACTGGTTCTCGTGTCGTCGGCAGCAGTTCCAGCGTCTTAGTCTTGCCGTTCCTCGTCATTCTGTATGTTCGTTGATGTGGCGTGAAAGTGCTAATGTGGAGGGTGCGGAAATGTCCGTTTCTGTCGAGTATAGTTAGTATTCAAATGAAGAAGGGACTTGTGGGTACATTTTCCCTTTTTCAGACTGCATAATAAAAAAAACAAGAAAGACCGTAATGGCATTGTAGGAGGCACGTATGAATTGGATCAAAAGCATGCTCTCTCTCTCTCTCTCTCTCTCTCTCTCTCTCTCTCTCTCTCTCTCTCTCTTCCTTCCCGAAACCCTAGGAAATAAGAACGGACCGTGCGTATCGAAAGTTATTCATTAAGAAGAAGCGTCTTAATTAACTTTGCTTTTTAGGTGGGTACACATAATCAAGGTCCAAAGAGAGAGAGAGAGAGAGAGAGAAAACGGTTCCGTTGGCTTAAGTCTGAGAGAGAGAGAGAGAGAGAGGGAGAATGAATTTGCATCGTGTCTGTAATATTTATGCTGAGAGCTGAAGAACTTTCATTCATCACGAAATGACATGAAGAAATGACTAGTAATGTATATTACACGAAATTTTATAGTTTATAGGGGATGTACCTAAATTGGTGTAATTAAAAGAAATACAGAAACTTTAAGAATCATTTTTTGTAAAGGACATTATTTCCAGTGAGAGATCACTCTGTTAAGCATTTAGTCAGTAACGTGAAAGCATTCTTTTGGTTAATACCATTTTGTTCTTACTTCAAATTCCTATGTATTTTTTGATTGGCGCGTATTTTTGTATTTGTTGGAAGCAAGAAAATAATGTTTTGCATTTGTCTTTGGAGTGAAACCAGATGATGTAACATAAATTGTTAGAAACCTGTATTGTGTGGGTATATATATATATATATATATATATATATATATATATATATATATATATATATATATATATATATATATATATATATATATATATATATATATATGCAGTATTGCCACCATGATCAGTTTCAGTTTAGTTCTTGGTCCCTTGGTTACAATTATTGATTCTCGTCATATTTGTCATATTCTCGGTAGCTAATATTGTGTTGGCATGTTCCATTTTGGTGGTGTTCATTGTTTAGGAACATGAATTTTTTGGTCGTGTTCATTTTGCTTCCCTAAGTCGCTGGATTGTTAGTTCCGTAAATCACTGTGAGTATATTGAACACCTTCCGTGTACTTAACAGAAATGATCTTGATTATCTAAGTGAGAATTATGGGAAGGCTCCCACGCTAAACGGTAGTTCCCCTTTGGTAATCTCTTGTAATGACCAGTCTAAATTTGGCCTCAAGTGTAAGAAATGACGCTCCCAAATTCGGAAGACAGTGTACTATAGTGCATGAAAGACCCCCATAACGCAAGAATGACATACCAAAGCATATCAAATAACCCATCAAGTGTTAAATTGCATGGAAAAGTTTGCAAAAAAGAGCCCAGCAGCGTCTGACGTAAAAAAAAAAATTACTTGCATAGGCTAAAATTATTAGTATGAATAAGGGAAGTATTTTAAAACGATAGAAACAACAGATGTGAAAATAAGGACACACCCGCCAGAATGAATTAAGTAAACTGAAAAACAAAAGATTGAGAAAGAGGAATGAGTAACCTTGTTTGAAACCTCACCAAAGTTAATGTCTTTTCGTGCCAATGTGTATTCCATAACGGCGTTTCCATTTCCAGCTTCAGGTCTCTTTAAGTAGATATTTCCTGGATACCCCGAGTCTCTGTCTCTCTCCTTTAACGTCCGGGTAACTTCGTTTCATTAACTTTTAGTTGGAAAAATGCTGGTGTCCATTCCTGGCCTTGATAGCCGTGCCCGTCTCGAGTGGCCTCATTGAATGTTAGAATTGGATGGAAATTCGGTTAAAACTTTGAAATTACATCAGAAATTCCATTTCGGACTTTTCGGCCTTGTAGATTTCCATGTTTTGAAATGATAGACAGGCAGATTTTGACACCATCTTCCTGTGAATATGCAAAGGAACAAGAGAGGGAATATGGCTCTTTTGTGCAGTCACTGTACTGGGTTTGAATGGTCTGTGTTGAGAGCTCCATTGTATCTCTTTGATGGACGAAGAATTTATATCCCGAGCATTGTGCAGTGTTATGATACTCTTTGAAGCACAATGAAGGTTCGGACAGTGGGATTATTTTAGTGTGTCACACACTTGTTTTAGTAAGCCATCAGGGCGTGTCTGATATTTTGGATATGTATATGAAGTTAAAAAATGTCTTTTATAACATGGGCCGGAGCTATCAACGTTTTTATTTGCTAAATAATAGTAGATATTGTTTATAGGGTAAAAAAAAATATATTGTAGGTACTGTATCACAGCACACGTCGAAGAAAGTAAGACAGAATTCAGATTTCTTTTATGCCTAAAGTTATTGAGCATATGCCTTTTGGGCTCTGCCTGTGGGCGGTAAATATCGTGAAACCCGATTATGTAAATCTAGCCGCGTAACACCAAGCTTGGTAGACCGGGCTAAGGACTTAAGGAGGAGGCTGAATTGAATAAATGAAGCGTCCCGCACTGTACTGGTGCTACATAAAGGACACCATGAAATGTATGTTTATTGTAGTTGTATCAAAACTCGAACGATGTGAAAGGTGTTCGGTGAAGTTGTATCAAGTTAATTTCATGTAAAAAATGTAAAATATATCTGACTGTGGATGTTGTAAAATTAATATTACAACGCTGCCAGGTTACTAAGGGTTTGAAATTGGTGTTGTACTGGTACGAGATGAAGGGAGTGACATTTTTTTTTGCAGTATTGCCAGATTATGGATGTTGAGAAATTTGTTCATTGCAGTATTGCCAGCTTATGGACTTTGTGGATTGATGTTGATGTTGAAAAAGTTATATTTTGTGGAAGTGCTAGACTGTAAATTTTGCGAAACGTGTACACAGCAGTACAGCCACACTAGGAAGATTATATATTGTTTATATTGCGTTGGTGCGAGACCATGAATATTGTTAATGAACACTTTACTGTGGTGCACACTGTGGATGTTTTAATTTATATTTTTGCAGTGATGCAAGACCAAACCGTAGCATTGCTAAGTATGTGCTCTTCAGTTTGCTGTGGCATTACGTGGCTAAATTTTTTTTCTTCGTTGGTATTAGAAAGTAAATACTACGCTGGGAGAATTATACAGCCAGAATGCTGCCAAAAAGTGAACGTTGTGAAAATTGTAAGCAGCCGGGGTTCTGGGCCGTGAGAAATGTGAAATGTTTAACTTGAATTGTAGGCAACATTCAACGATTATATATATATATATATATATATATATATATATATATATATATATATATATATATGTGTGTGTGTGTGTGTGTGTGTGTGTGTGTGTGTGTGTGTGTGTGTGTGTGCGCGCGCTTGTCTTTGCTGACGCCTTTTATCACGATTCGTTTGCTTAATTTCCTGCGTATTGATGAATGATCCACGTTGCCACTTGTTTGTGGCGCTTGTAGCCTGCAAGTTTGTTTTAAATAAGAGAGAGAAAATGTCATAGTTAACGTTATTGCACAAGTCGGAGTCCTGAAATTGACGACAAGGTATTACCACTTGAAAGAGCTTGTGTCCATATCAAAAGCACGGCTTTTAAAACCCGTCTTCCCTGTGTTCATAACATCCAGTCAGTTTCTGTGAAATGTACATTTTCGTTTATTAGCATTTGGGAAATAATGCCCCGATATTAGATAAATTCACTACCCCACAACCTCACTCACATGCACAAACATCCCATTTAATACCATTGTGCAATTAGAAAGCATCATTTCAAAGATCTCCCGTAATGATGTATTAATGACGGAATACTATATGCCTGTGGAATAGAGCACAACCGTTCAAATGGCCAATTAGTGTAAGTTAGATCATTTTTCTATTGAAGGTTTTGATTTACAGTTCACGCAGCACCGTAAATACGGCTTCAATTATAATGATGGAGTTAGCAGGTTTTAAAACTCCCAGCCGTTATTGGTACTCCCAGCCCCTCTCTCTCTCTCTCTCTCTCTCTCTCTCTCTCTCTCTCTCTGCTAACAAACTGTTTATTCAATTATCAGCATCTCAGAACATCTGTGGATGCTGGAAGATGGAGTTAGCAGTTTTTAGTTATTGACACTCTCTCCTCTCTCTCTCTCTCTCTCTCTCTCTCTCTCTCTCTCTCTCAACAAACTGTTTATTCAATTATCAGCATCTCAGAACATCTGTGGATGCTGGAAGATGGAGTTAGGAGTTTTTAGTTATTGACACTCCCAGCCCCACTCTCTCTCTCTCTCTCTCTCTCTCTCTCTCTCTCTCCTAACAAACTGTTTATTCAATTATCAGCATCTCAGAACATCTGCGGATGCTGGAAGATCCACCAAGCATGGCCTTCTGGGTTCTGCACACTCTCTCTCTCCCTTTCCCATAGCGACCGCCATTATCACCCTTAAGGCATCGCTGTAATTCTGACGCAGAGGTGACGCTGAATCTTACCCCGATGTTACGACGTGATTATATTCCTTTTACAAAGCCATTAGGGGCGTTCGGGGAGGTGTCAACAGCGCTCCAGATGTCGAGAGACAGCCCTCAGCCCCCATTCCAGGGCTAAATTGGCTTTCCAGTCTACCTCGTTATTACCTGACCATTATATTCTCTCCATTCAGACGTTCGCTCCTTGAGGTTATGGCATGTATATGTGTTGCCAATTCACACGCAGATGCTAGATTGCGCGTTTGTGGATTATATATGTGTGTGTATATATATATATATATATATATATATATATATATATATACATATATATATATATATGTGTATATATATATATATATATATATATATTATATATATATTATATAGATATATATATATATATATATATATATATATATATATATATATATAATTACACACACTCACAAACTCACACATGCGCACACACACACACACACACACATATACTGTACATACATTGCACACACATACGCACACTATATATATACAGTATATACAGTATATATATAAAATGTGTGTATATGTGTGTTTGTGTTGTGTAATTGTAATTGATAGAGATATAGACAGACAAAGCGTGAAGCCATTATGCAGTGCATTGTTTTTTTTTTTGTTGCCAAGACATTACTCTTAATGCAGTTTCCATAAGTTTATTTAATACCAATGCAGTATATGACAAAAATGGCTGTTCCGCATCGTCGCAAAGCGCGGACCAAGGTACCTTTAATCGACATACTGGCCAATATTAGAACAGAATCAAGAATTTAGGTCAAAAGCCAAATGCTGGGACCTGTGAGGTTATTCATCGCTGAAACGGGAACTGATAGTAAAAGGTTTTGAAATGTGTAACAGGAGGAAATCCTCGCAGTTGCGCTGTGAATTAAATGTTAGGAGAGGGTGGAAAGTAAGATGGAAGAAGGAGAATATGAACGGAGGTGCAGTTAAAGGACTGAAACGGGCTGCAGCTAGGGGCCGAAGGGATGCTTCAAAGAACCTTAAGTAATGCCTACAGTGCACCGCATGAGATGCACTGATGGCACTACCCCTCTACTGGGACAGGCCAGTAGTGTAAGAAAGAGCTGGTCTGTGGCAAGAGTGAGCGTGCAATGAGGTTCAGCTCCTGTTGTCTTTTACACATTAAATTGAATTTAGAAATTAAAGTAATAACTTTGACATTTTTAGAGGAAGCAGTATATATGTGCGTGTGTAATGTATATATATGTTATGTCACTTGTTTGCCTTTTTCACTCGGAGAGGTTAGCTACAAAATAATCATTTAATTGCTAAATCGAAGACAAACTTCCATTGCAGAAAACTTCTGCAATATCACCAACTTCTTGTCCTCAGAGAAACATTTCCTATTCCTGAAAGTTATTTCGTGAAGTTAGCTAAAATGAGTTGTGTACTGTTGCTAATATTATAAGGAAAATTCTCAGATTATTAAGAATCCTAGCTCTAATTCCGTTCCTGTTATTTTACAGTGGAAAGGCAGCGACTTAATTTGATAGGGGTCTAGTATAGAACGCCTTCCAATTAACCTAACCTGTCTTTAAGTATGTGAAGTTTTGCTTTCAGTCTACGTTTTCTTTCACTTTTCATTTCTTACGAGTTTTACTGGAGGCTTATAATCCTTGCATATGTCTCTTTCCAGTTCTGTAAGGTATTTTTTTTATATGGTTTGAACCCTCCTTGGGGTGCCTTATTCCAGGTCTCGGCACCAGTCGTTTGTAGAAGAGATCTAATATGGTCCAGACATAACCAGTCATGAAAAGCCAATAAAATTTCTCTTGACAGATTTTTAATCTAGACTCGATCCCTTAGTAATAACTCTCGCTAGATGCACTGTTCAAACTTTATGAATATCAAATTATACTGACACATCTCTTGCAAACGTGCTGAATGTTGAAAAGCCTTTCCTGATATCTAAAACGTTCAGTCAGGTCGGTGTCGTAATCGGAGAACGGCTGGAAATATATATAAGACATTAAAATTTATTCCGACACCTGACGCTGTGTTGTGTGTCTCTCCCTTGAATGCTGTGAGCTGCGAGGAGGAGAAAATAGAGAGAAAAGGTGGGAGAGTGTTTTCATTTATTTCTGCTCTTCTGAAATAGAGAGAGAGAAGAATTTTTGGAACTTATGGTGATGTTGGATGCGAAGTCACAGAGCTTGCGTCAGTTCACTTGAAGCAGGGATTTTGAAATTTTGATAAAGCAGGAGCTGGCAAGTGATACATATACGTGCGTAGGTGACTAAAATGTTTAAAGATCTGTTTAGATAAAAGTTAGAAAATATGATCTTGATTAATAATTATTCACACATATATACTGTATTAAAATATATATATACATACATGTATATATGTGTGTTTATCTATATGTATATATATGTCTGTTTTTATGTATGTGCGTGCGTGCTTGATGAAAGTATTCACATTAACAAAGCATCATAATAATTTAGAGAACATTGAACTGTGCTCCTTGTTGTGAGTTTCATTACAATTTTGAGGTGACATTACTGCGCATCATTTGATAATGACGGGTTTCAAATTCAGTATAAACTGAACTTTTTTCCACTTATTTCGTTTTTTGATATTTAATGAAAGGTTCGTAATAAGAAGGATACGAAAAAGTACCCCAACAGAATACCTGATAAATAACACGAACAAAGAGTAAAGACGAATTACGAAGGGATGTCCTCAAGTTATTTATTTGGCTTAGGCCCCCAATATCGGGTAGGCCTTAAACAATGGTCCTTTTTGGGCCTAATCCATAATCCATGAGTGACCACTGCTTACTAAAGGTGTGATAGATAAGGAATTCCGTGATGCGATAAAGGATGAGAGCGGCTGTGACTTGAAACATTTTACTATTATGTCACTATTAAAGAAGATTTTTCCTTCGCCCAGTTCCCGTAGGATTCAGCTGTGTTAAGAATGGTATATCTGACATGAAATAAGTTGCCTTCGGGATTATGCCAGCATCGTATGACGGTGTGGGATGGCTGCATCCTAGAGCCTTGATTGTCTGCCTACCAAAATGATATATCTGTGGAAATGATATTACTATATAAATACCCAGTTTGCTTGCGTTTGTGTCTTCTCATTCCTGTCCGTGTGTGCATATACCTTTAGATAGATAGATAGATAGATAGTTGTTATGAAAGTATAAATAGAGAAAGAGAGAGCGAGCGGAGGCGTGAGGAATACCTAAGTATTTGTTTGGTGGCGGCGAAGTAGCAATGGCGCCGTGATGCAAGTCCTCTATTCATTTCTGCTGCGAAGTGAGTTTCCGCTTCTCGCATATTCTCTCGGTCTTGTCGTCCATTGACAGGTTATTACCTGCCTTCAATAGTTCCCATCCCGATCCAATACTTGGCCAAAACTATTAATTAACAGCGTCTCGAATGCGAAGAGCCTACTCGTGTACGACTGGGATGGTGTTACCTCTGTTCTTTGGTCATTTGTAGTGGACCTGTTGCTCTAAATAGCACGGTCACTGCGTGGTGGTAATATTAGGTGTATTCATGTCACGGCAGGTGGAACATTACAATGCGTAAATGGGACTGGGGTATTTTTGAATATTCATTGTATTATAGAAACTGTGAGGTCATGCTTGAATTTTCATCTCAAAACCTATTTATAATATTATTGTTATTGTTATTAGTATTTAGAATAAGTATGGAATGATTTTGACCAATGAAAAATGAACTTCAAAGTTGTAAGGTAGCTTCCAAAGAGTGAGACTCTCTCTCTCTCTCTCTCTCTCTCTCTCTCTCTCTCTCTCTCTCTCTCTCTCTCTCTCTCTCTCTCAAGTTCGTTGTTCTTCTCTGTTTTGGGTGAAGGATATTTGAGGAAGTTATTTTCGACGGTAGTGAATAGAATCCTAATGCGAATTAAGAAGTTAAAGTACAAGTCAGTCCAGTTTAGGAGGTTGAGAGGTGAAAGTTACCTACTTGTGTGTACATTTGTGTGCGAGCGCGTGTATCATTTTGTCGAACGCAACAATGTTAGGACCAGTTGGTTCTCCGATGAAGGAAATTTTTCCGTAATTACGCACAGTCCAAAAAAACACACGCACTCTTCGGAAACGGAAAATGGAGAGGAAAGGAGTTTCTTAGCTTATATTAGTTCAGAGTGGATGAAAAGCAAGTTGGAGGAGTGGTGTTGAGAATATGAGTGGCTGGAGGTGTATGTGATCATTATATGGTTGAAGAAGAAGTTAATATAAAAGGAAGTATAAAAAAAGTATATCTTAGTTTAACCAGACCCTGAGCTGGTTAACAGCTCTCCTAGGGTTGGCCCGAAGGATTAGATTTATTTTACGTGGCTAAAAACCAACTTGTTACCTAGCAACGGGACCTACAGCTTATTGTGGAATCCGAACCACATTATAGATGAGAAATGAATTTCTATCACCAGAAATAAATTCCTCTTAATTCTTCATTGGCCGGTCGCAGAGTCGAACGCTGGGCCAAAGCGTGCTAGCCGAAAGCTCTACCCACCCATCCAATGAAGAACTAAAAGGAAGTTCAGCTTTGAGAGAGAGGAAGGTGTAAATGTATGGGTAATAAAAGCGAGTGAGTTTGATAGGGATGACACGAAGTGTATATTCAGAAGGTGAATGCAAAATGGTGTAGGATAAGACAGAAAGTGAAGGAATAAAGTAGACACAGGGAATTTGTAAGTTTAGGAATGCCCGAATAAGAAGTAAAACCAACGAATGGTGGGATGAGGAAATGAGAAGCTCAGTGAAGAAAAACGAGATTCTTATGATGTAGTTCAAAGACAGAAATTAGGATTGTGCACAAGACAAGGAGGATGGGTAAGGTGACCAAAGAACAAAGTGAGGGAAAAGAGAAAACATTTGATAAACAACACGGGGTGGGGGAGGAGAGCAAAGACTTCTGGGAGAATAGGTTTTCTACAAAGAAATGAATACAGAAAGGTTAATGAACAAATTGATTTCAAGATAAAAGATGCAATTGGAGAGGTGACGTCTGAAGAGAAAATTTAAGTGTACCTAAGTTTAACCAGACCACTGAGCTGATTAACAGCTCTCCCAGGGCTGGCCCGAAGGATTAGACTTATTTTACGTGGCTAAGAACCAACTGGTTACCTAGCAACGGGACCCACAGCTTATTGTGGAATCCGAACCACATTATACCGAGAAATGTATTTCTATCACCAGAAATAAATTCCTCTAATTCTTCATTGGCCGGCCGGATATTCGAACGCTGGCCCAGCAGAGAACGATATCGACCCATCCAATGAAGAACTCGTCTGAAGAGAAATCAGTCCGGGGTTGATGGAGTGAGTATTTCTTAGAAATGTCCGAAGGGTATTTATAAGGCAGGCAACAAAGAAAGGGTTTATGGTAAGTTTTAGAACTCTTGTGGGAATTACTGTTTAGAGTAGAAAGAGGGCAATCAGTATGATAAAAATCGCTGCGATGCTTAGTGTCGATGGGACTACAATTATGTAAAATTTTAGTCTACCTGTTAATGTATATGTAAATCAAAGGTTAGAGATATTGCATAAAGTACTGTGTCTGGATTCGTGTATATAGAAATTCATAGTTACATATTTTTATAAATGTGTTTATGAATTTGTATACACATGATCCAGACGCCACATTTTAGACGAAGCGTCCAACCTCTGATTTAAATATACATTAACAGTGGAGTGAACTTTTAATTACTGTATATAAATCCCAAATGGAAAAAAGGTAAATTATCTTCCAGCGTAGTGTGTTTGTTTTAAACCCGGTTACAGTCATTCATAAGTTACAAGCGAATAATGAGCCCATTCCAAGTCCATATTCCAAGCCCAAGTCTCTTCCGACTCCTTTCAGGGTTCCCGGAAGGGAATGAACACGGCGCGCGCGATAATAAACTCTCAGAATACGGAAAGGTGTAATGAACTCGTGTTTATGCGCTTGTTCGCAGCATATAGGCGCCTGGAAGTCGAGACAGTTAGATACCGCGAATACCTACAGATCGTCTCGAATGTGCCAACACAGAAATACAAGTCCCCAAAGAGACGCCAGAACTAGTTGCGAGGAGCCATGAACCAAGTGAATGTTGCTTCCACAATAATGCTACAAATAAGTTTGTGGGATTTTAAGGTAAAATGTAAAGGCAGTTGATAACAGTAGGAAAAATGAACGTCGCCACAATTATCTGCGATGGAAGCTCTTTAGGGTATTATCAGAACGTCTGCCTGAAAACTTGAAAAACAGAAGTCAGCAGATGTTCAGTAATGAGTAATTGCATTCTTCTGTGTTTGATGATTAAAATTCGTGCTTGTTTAGAAACGCCCGCTGATGAGAAAGTGACTCATGCATACGGTACATTTCAAAGATACAAAAACAGATCAGCGTTCTTTTGTACTTGGAACAGGGAAACCCAATCTGCAACTCCCTGGTACTGTCATAGAGAGCTTGAGTGAATCATCCCGGTGAGCCAGTGATTCACAGTAGCCTGATGCTGAATGACACTGACTCATAGGAAAATTCAAGTCTTATTCGGATTTTTTGTGGATGAATCGTGTCTTTTGGGACATGATGCCTTGTTTATATGTATACGGAAGAGTTTGAACGGCCTATGTTTTCTTATAGTTTATGAATCTGGTTAATTTGACAAGATTTTATGGAAGTCAGATTGCCAGTCAGTCCAAGATTATATATTGTTTACATTCCAGGAAGCAGAATAGGAAGGAATCAATGCTTGACACACGCATACACATAAAAATGCCTTGTTATTAGGGAGATGTTTAGGGATAGTTTTTTCGCAAAACTATGAACGAGTGAATCACAGTATTTGAACCATAATTCACTGTCTCTTGTATGGGAAATAACGTAACGTTTCTCTAAGGAAATAACATATAGCCTTTCCCCTTGGAAAATACCGTTTATCGTTTGTCTTCAGATGACGGTTTAGCGTAAAACCTCTTTATTTAGGCGCTTTCTTCGTCTGCTGTTTATTTAAGGATTATATGCTGAGACATATTTAGGATAAGATTGAAATTTACTGAAACGAAGCCAAAATGTTTTGATTTCTTTCCTGTTCCTTTATTGTCACAGTTACCTCATCCCTTTGTCCATGATTTTATGGTTTCATTCTCGCCTTGAGAAAGTTAATATGTAAACATAAATTTTGCGAAATCCAATTACCATTCCTTTATTTTTTTTTCCCTCTCTTTCTGCAAGGACCATTCCTTAAGGGCTGTATATGGCCTAGATCGCTAAAATGATTTACTGGATTTATATCCATAAATCACCAAATTTGAAGCGTGGAGTCGTTTGGGTATGGTTATGACTGATTATTCTCGAGTGTTGAACTAGATGACCTAATTCCTAATCCACTCGCAACGTTTTCTTGAAGTTGGAATCTGTTTGTTACTGTGGCAGGTTTATTTACACTGTCACCTAAAACCCTCTCTCTCTCTCTCTCTCTCTCTCTCTCTCTCTCTCTCTCTCTCTCTCTCTCTCTCTCTCTCTCTCTCTCTGAAAGCACTGATGACATAATTCTTAATTGACGGGAGAAAATGTTAACTTGACGTGTGTATTTACGGATATTATTCTTTTTCTCTAGGAGTTTCCATGAGAGAAAGTTACTCCGCTCTCGGAAATGTCCAGTTGAAAAATTGCCAAAACGTTTCTCCTATTGTTGATCATAATTACGTTCAGTAAAGAAAGCTAGATTTTCCTTTACCGCGTAAAAATGAGTCGGAGAGCCCTGGTATATAACGACAACAGATCGTGACTCTGAAATACGCCTAAAAATGGTAATAGGTTTGATTACCGATGCCCCCGCTTGAAATGCAATGAAAAAAAAGTTAATTGAGATAATCGCGACGTTAATGGGTGTAATTATGATAGTTTCATTAAATATCAAATGCAATTACTTGATGTGGATGTTTAATTAAGCACTCTTTGGTCCGGGATCGATGTCCACTTTTTAATTAAAGAGATTAAAGATTTTATGGGAATGGCAGCTAATTTAATTCCATTCAAGTTAATATGACTTTGGAGGGAGGCGGTTTTATTGGAGCAAATATTCCGTAATAAGTCTTGTGCCTGAATGCGATCTAATTTTCTGGTCTTGTGTCGCTCTTTTGTCTATTTATCTTTTGTAGCAGCGGATAAATTACAGGATAGATTCATGAGGTTCTCTCTCTCTCTCTCTCTCTCTCTCTCTCTCTCTCTCTCTCTCTCTCTCTCTCTCTCTCTCTCTCTCTCTCTCTCTGTGATCCAAATGAATACCTGTTCCATTCAGGGTTTGTCTTGTGTTCTCCGTATTGGTCCGTACATTGAGAGGTAAATGTTCTTTATTATATAAAGTGCCTGTGTTACGACTTCAGTATGAACATGGGGCTTGAAAATTTGATGTTACTTATAAAAGATAAATATGGTTTTAGGGAGGAAAATGATAAAAAGTGTTGAGAAGGAAACAATAAGAAAAATAAATAATGCTGCTAAGGAAGAAATAAGATGGAGATCGCAAAATGGAATGGAAATAAGAATTGAATCTTACGGACATAAATGAACGTTGCTGTTAAGGAAGAAAGTCAGGAAAAGTTCTGTTAATGAAGGAAGAAAAACATTGCGTGAAGGTAGAAAGTAAAAAGGAAACAAGAGTTTAAGAAAAAGATATTTAGGAAAGATAAAGTTTGGTATGAAAGACAAGTGAGAGAAAGCTGCAGTTGAGGGAGAAAAAAAAGATGGTGTTGTAGGAGAAAGTAAAATAAAAAAATGATACCCGTGAGGAAAGAAACGAAAGTCACAGTTAAGAAAAAGGTAAAAAAAAAAAAAGCGGTTAAGGGCGAAAGTGAGAAGTGGTGATGCAGAAGAAAATAAGTTACAGTTCAGGAAGAAAGTAGGAGAAACTGAGTTGAGAAAGAAAGTAGAAAAAAGATGCAGTTGCGGAAGAAAGTGAAAAAAGAAGTTGCAGTCTACGAAGACAGTAAAAGAAACGTGGTTAAGGAAGAAAGTACAAAGAAGATGGTGTTGAAGAAGACAGAAACAGATGCTATCGAGGAGGAAAGATGGAAAAATATGCTCTCGTAAAAGAAATTAAGTTAAAGCTTTCTTTTAGAAAG
Organism: Macrobrachium rosenbergii; assembly: GCF_040412425.1. Taxonomy (NCBI): domain Eukaryota; kingdom Metazoa; phylum Arthropoda; class Malacostraca; order Decapoda; family Palaemonidae; genus Macrobrachium; species Macrobrachium rosenbergii. The sequence goes on from NC_089790.1 coordinate 10,606,273, forward strand.
AAATTATGAAAGAGTCGGTGTTGAGGAAGACAGTATGGAAAAGAAAAGATGTATTTGAGAAGAAAATAGGAAAAAATGTAGTTAGGTAAGAAAAAAGGAAAATATACTGCCGGGAAAGGTACAGGAAAAAGGATGCAGACAATAAAGTACAAAAATGGGCCTGTTTGGGAAGAAAATGCGAAAACTGAAGTTAAGGATTATGGTAATAAGACGATGCAGATTAGCATTCAAGTAGGACAAGAGAAGATGAAGAAGGAAATAGGAATTGTTGAGAAAATAAGTAGGAAGAAGATGCAGATGATGAAGAAAAAAAAATACGGTTGACGAAAAAGATAGGAAAAAGACGCAACTGAAGAAATTATGAGAACGGTGCAATTAACACATAAAAGCCTTTTTCAGGACGTAGAAAAGAATTGCAATTTCAGGAGAAAATCGGAATAATTTCCTAAAGAAAATAAAAGTATGCGGTTGAGAATGAAAATAGGAAAACGATCCGGTTGAAGAAGCAAGTAGAAAAAGATGATGGTGAGGAAGAAAATAGAAAGAATATGGCTGCAGTTGAAGAAGAAAGCAAGAAAAACGAAAGTAAGGAGATATGCTGTTCGTGAAGAAAGCAAGAAAAACTTGAAAGAGTTCGGTAGGTGGCATGGACGAGGAACCTCAATTAATTTCTCTCTCTCTCTCTCTCTCTCTCTCTCTCTCTCTCTCTCTCTCTCTCTCTCTCTCTCTCTCTCTCTCTCGTAAATGTCCTTTATGGCACATCAAGATGGTTTAATTGTGGTCATTAAACCTGCATTGAGGCCACATATTCACTTCACTTCTGCTTTAAGAAAAGACAACATAAGTTCTAGGGATAACTTTTATTCAGCCAAAGGGATGTGCATGATTAAATTGTAGGTTAAGGAATATATATATATATATATATGTATATATATATATATATATATATTATATATATATATATATATATATATATATATATATATATATATATATATATTTCATCAATAAATCATATCTCCTAACATAGGTGGCTTCCGAAAAAATTAGGCAAAACAATGAGCTCCGTAGCTTTTATGTTTACACTAAATATTTATTTACAAAATTTTAAAATATTTATTCATTCGAGCGTTCTATTCCGGGAGTGCCGGTCTTTGTAAACATTCGTCCAGAATTTTGGGAACTTTAAGACTTCCTTTAGATGATCGGTAATATGGAGAAAAATAAAAGCTGTAAACTATTCAGATGCGATAACAAAGAAATGTGACATTTTAGGTCATAAGGTCAATGTTGATGATGTTGATTGCTCCGTTGACAGATTACATTTAAAGAATGGATATGTAAATCAGTTATATGACTATAAATAGCTGATAAAAAAAGAAATTATCAGCATTATTTTCAAAGATCCAAGACTTCCCAACCGCTTAGTGCCGTGGCCTTTGGGCCTCCGGAGTGGTAAACATATTGTGACTTCTTCCCCGCATGTCTGAAAGGGTATGAGATTAAAGATGTGAAAAGTGGGCTTTTTAATCCACGCGAAAAATAAGTGTCGGTAATATAATAGAGGTCCCTTCAGAGTGACGACATAAAAGATGGATGTTAATTAAGGCCCCCGTAGATATAGTACCTCGAACCAGGGCAATTACAGAGCACTCTAATTGGCACCGTTGCTATCAAAACAGGCCTAATTAGTCATGTGTCCGCAGTTTTGCCCTCGACTTCTTACTCGGAATGCTTCTGTTATTACCTGTGCGATGATGACCTTCCATATTGCAGCTGAATAGGTTGGTACGTTTTCTCTGCTCCTGAGATTCAGCTTTGTTGCATATTTAAACAAGGATTAAGCCTGTTTTATAGTATCTCCCGTACGAAGTGTTGGAATTATTATTATAGTTATATTTTTGGATAAGGATATTTCAGCTGCATTGTTGCCCTTTCCATGAATCTCTGGCACGGTCTGTAAAAACAACTCTGTCGGTGTGTAAACAAAAAGACTTTCCTATTGTTATAGCTTCTTTCCTGATTATTGAAGCGTTAATGAACTTAGTAAGGACGCGAGCGGAATAACAACACCATCTTTCAGTTTTTTACACATAGAGAATTTTTCTCAGCGACATGGGAATCCACCTCCTTTGTCACACAAAAACAAATGCTTTGTTACGATGAGAGACAGACAACCTTCAGAGGCCGATGGCACTGGCAAGAAGAAAAGCGAAGGAGAAGGGAATGACAAAGATTATTCTTCTCAAGTCGTTTGGTGTACTTATTTAATTAAGCAACTTTTATTTCTGGGAATTTTAGGAAATTTTTTTGAAGAATTGTGGACAACAAGTAATTTAAAGATCGTTATGAAATATTTTTGCTGGACATTTATTTATTTATTTATTTATTTTTTAAGAGTTTGGTTTCAGAGGAAATGGAAACTTTATAAAATTCAGCTCAGTGAATATTCTCTCCCGAAGCGCAGAGTCAGAGGATGAATCTTGAGCATTAAAATTCCGCAGCATTAGCAGCTTTTTACGCCCAAAAACGAGGCCCGCTTATGTCTTTAAGGCGTGTTAGATGTTGTGTATACTTCATCCTTAATTATACAAACCACTTTTAATATTATTTCGTTGTTGTTATTGTTGTTTTGCATATATTATAATACTAATGGCATACTTGCTACGTATTATGATTATCACTACTCCTCGTTTGGCATATGTGTCATGGTAATTATTATCTACAGTGTTATCTTATCTTGGCTGCTCGGGTACTCCTGTATGGGCAATTCAGCCCTTTGTTGCCAAGACCCGTTCTAAAGCTGCCTTCCTATCTTTACTGGAACCAATTTCCATGCAAATTTCAGGCAACTTTATTCGTGTGAAGTTTAACAGCTTGGTGAGCCTTGTATGTTTGTGCGCGTATGTGCGTGTCTTTTACTGTCTCTCTGCGTACTCTTGAGAATTGGGTTCTTAATGGAAGGCGACGTACGGTCATTTTGCCTGGGCTTGGCTTTCAAGCCTGATTCTTATAATCCAATCCAGTCCAATCTAAAGGATTCACTGTCTCTCGGTTCAAGACTTCCAGTTAGGTTTTATTTATTGCCATAATGTAAGACTTCCAGTTAGGTTTTATTTATTGCCGAAATGTAAGACTTCCAGTTAGGTTTTATTTATTGCCATAGTGTGAATGTTGTGCACCCATTTCTTGTATAAAATTATCTTCAGGGAAGACTTTTAACTAAAGTCTTCCACAGTAGGGCGTAAGACCTCAGCTTTTAAATTCCACCTTATCTCCCAAGAATGTCACTTAAATATAATTTGCTGGATGTTCTTCGTGTCAGTTTTCTCATGAACTTTACAGCATATGTATTTCCCTATTAAATTCCACCTGATCTCCCAAGAATGTCATTTAAATATAATTTGCCGAATGTTCCTCCTGTAAGTTTTCTCATGAACTTTTACAGCATATTTCCCTTTAAATTCCGCCTTATCTCCCAAGAATGTCATTTAAATATAATTTGCCGAATGTTCTTCGTGTAAGTTTCCACATGAATGACAAGTTGACCATCAAAATGTCAAATATTTTGGTTGCACAAGAGAGCCAGAGTGAAAAGTGCATGACCCAATTTCACAATAACCTCCTATTTGTCATCTTGACCTTCACTTGCACCCCCTTAGGCTCTTGGTATTTTCTCATTAAAGTGCGAAGACTCGTAAGGTATTTTTCATTAGGGATCTTTCTCTCTTTTCACGGTTTGGTCTTTCCATTTTTCTGCGGGATGTCTTCTTAGTCGGGTTTCTTATTGTTCAGCCGTTTCGTGTCTCTCGGAATATGTGGGTTTCGGTTATTATAGTTTGTCTGTTCACTTATTTTTCTTTTTATTTTTTCGGCATCTTAAAGACGGAAAATATTTTGAAGGAAGAAATTTCATTTATTTATTTTTTAAACTGAAATTCCCTGGGATTCGTTCGTGGTGTTGCTGTGTGACACTTCGGGGAAAAATTTGTTTGAGCAACCGGGTTAATTCGAAATGTCTTTGATTTAATTATTCCTCTAGGTTCGTTGTTAAGTGCCTTCCCCTGTTCCTTCAACTTTTTTTATACATAGCAATCTTTCTTCATTATAGATACTTGGATTTTGTAATATTTGCTCTTCCATTTTCTGTGTACTATTTAACTTTTTTTCGATTTTAACTTTCATACTAGTTCACCTTCCTTGATATTTATCATCTGTTCCTAGATCTTGCGGATCATTTCTTTGTTGTAGACGAGAGACATTGGCAAACCCAAACCCACCAGCTCTTGGGCTGATGGCCGCCAAAGGCTTGGTTCTGGTGGCCACTAGAGACTTGTATTTGTTTGTTTACTAAAATGTTTTGTTGTGGTGGCCCCCTAAATGTCCATGTTTTCACGGAACACTAAAGTTTCCATTTTTTCGTTATAGGCGCCTCTCTCTCTCTCTCTCTCTCTCTCTCTCTCTCTCTCTCTCTCTCTCTCTCTCTCTCTCTCTCTCTCTCTCTCTCTCTCTATATATATATATATATATATATATATATATATATATATATATATATATATATATATATATATATATATATATATATATATATATATATTATATACATATTATATTTTTTTTATATATATATAACTTTATTTGGTGGCCATTAAAGGCCTTATTTTCTGAGTTGTCGTTTTCCGCTGTGATAATTTTTATGTAAAAGAAACGCACGCTGGGAAACCTATAGGTAGTTTAAGCTTCCGTTTATCATGCTCTTAAAATAGGTTGAAAACAGACGAGACTTAAAACAGTTAATGTTTGTCGATGGAGATGGACGGAATAATCTTCCTCACACCACTTCCCTGCATATTTTTTATTTGTGATCTACTCTGAGTGCACATCGCTTGTGAGCATATTTAGTCAAAGGCAAAGGGGTTAGCTCTCTCTCATCTACAGGGTGTTAGTAATCAGGCCCCTCTCAGCCTATTATACAACACTGACGCAGCCACTGCCTGCCTGCCCACAGTCTGGGCTGCGCTCAAATGCTCTAGAACCTCCTTCTTCTTCTTCTTCTTCTTCTTAGCTTATAGTGAAAATATTCTTATTTGCAGAGGAATGGTTTCTAAGATCTCGATTATATCTTAACGATAGGTGCAGTAGTTCTTGATCGGTTTTAGAAGCTTTGGCTTGTAAATTGTCATGTAATAACTCCCTTTTCGTGTGTTATCGAATTACGTCTTGTGAGGTGAATTATTATATTTTTGGCAACAGCATTAATTGATTCAATTAACGGAGAGTTTCGGTTTTGCGCGAGAAACTCCATTTATGAATATGTATTTTGTAGTCAAGGAAAAATACAAATTACATTAAAAATCTATTTAAATACATCGTATACCATATTTCTAGTTTTCGTGTATCCGTCTTTCAGAGTTAAAAAACATTATATCTACTTAACTTGGGACTAAATAGTCCTTAGTCCCTGGATAAATAAAGTTGTATTTAATCTATACTTAGCGCTCTTGTGAAGGAGAAATACCATGAAAGTATAGTTTTGTGGGGGGTTTTATTGCTCGATAAGAAGAGCTTTACCATTTTAAAATACCTCCCCCGCTACAATGGATTAGGATGAAAATTAAGAAAAGTTAAAAGTATACTCATCTTCTTCAGTTTTATGCGCTAGCTAAGAACATAAAATGTAGATCAACGTATAAAAAAATTGGTAGGCTATATATATATATCTATGTATATATATATATATATATATATATATATATATATGTATGTATGTATGCATATATATATATATATATATATATATATATATATATATATATATATATATATATATATATATGTATGTATGTATGTATGTGTGTGTGTGTGTATATATATATATATATATATATATATATATATATATATATATATATATATATATATATTATTTATATATTGCATTTATTCTATTCTCCACCCTCTTTAGATCCACCGAAACCATCTTTTAACAGGACCAAACTTTTTCCATATATATATATTGTGTGTGTGTGTGAGGATAAACACGCCTAATTTTTGTGAATAATACATTTTACAGATTTTGTTCCCTTCTCCCCATTTCTATCCTTATTTTTTCCCCCGTTACTTCTTCTACCCCTACATTCGGGCTAGTAGTTGCGCGAAGGCGAGTTTAAGGGCGGGTATAAATTATTCATTCCTCAGAGTTTTATATCTTTGGGCCTAATATTTTGAAGTTACTTTTTACGAGAATAAATTCCTAGTGCTAGTTTGCATACTATTTGCATGATTTGGAATAACTTTCTAGTAGGATTATGAATCTCTCTCTCTCTCTCTCTCTCTCTCTCTCTCTCTCTCTCTCTCTCTCTCTCTCTCTCTCTCTCTCTCCCTTTTTTTGAGTAAAAAGAAATGTTTAGCACTATGTTTACCCTTGAAGCGCGTGGGTTGTTTTTCGCGTTTATTTTTGTATAAATAAATCAGTAAATTTATTCATATTCTTTAGAATACCCTTATTAAATAAACTCTTCTTGAATTGTTTATACTAAAAAAATCTTCGTTCGGAATGGAGATATGGGAAGAAAAGGAAAATTTGACTGCGTCATATCCTTATGAGATTCGTATATGATTGGAGTTGTAAATAATATTTGTTGCGGAATATTTCCCGGTCTGAAGGAAATTAGGGATCCTCCCGTCCTTTAATGTTTCCGATGTCTTGAGAAGCCAAGAGTTACTGGTGCTTTCCGTTCTATGCCCAAAGATAGTGGTGGTTCCTCTTCTTTTTCATTAAGGGTTATAATATTTTTATTTGGGGGGATATTGTCGCATGTTTTCTTCGGGGCAATTTGTAGGAGTTGTCTTTGAGGGAGGCATAGAATACTTGCATTTGCCGTCTTTCATGTACGTGGATGTATGTGTTTTTTTATTTAGCCAGCGTGGCTTGATGTTTACTATATTTGTCTTGATTTATAACCATCAACCATTCCTTTATTTCTTGAATTCTTAGAATATCTTTCCAGAATTCTTCTAAGACTTCTCCTAGAATATCTTTCCAGAATTCTTTTTAAGACTTTACGTAGAATATCTTTCCGAATACTTAGAATGTCTTTCCAGAATTCTTTTAAGTCTTCTCTTAGAATATCTTTCCAGAATTCTTTTAAGACTTCTCTTGTAATATCTTTCCAGAGTTCTTTTGAGACTGCTCTTAGAATATCTTTCCAGAATCCTTTTGAGACTTCTCTTAGAATATCTTTCCAGAATTCTTTTGAGACTTCTCTTAGAATATCTTTCCAGAATTTTTTAAGACTTTACTTAGAATATCTTACAAGATTTCTTTTAAAACTTCTCTTAGAATATCTTTCCATAATTCTTCTAAGTCTTCTCTTAGAATATCTTTCCAGAATTCTTTTAAGAATTATGGTAGAATATCGTTCCAGAATTTTTTAAGACTTTAGAATATCTTTCCTTAATTCTTTTAAGACTTCTCTTAGAATGTCTTTCCAGAATTCTTTTAAGACTTCGCTTAGAATGTAGATATCTTTCCTGAATTCTTTTAAAATTTCTCTTAGAATATCTTTCCAGAATTTTTTTAGACTTTCCTTAGAATATCTTTTCATAATTCTTTTAAAGCTTTACTTAGAATATCTCTCCAGAATTCCTTTAAGGCTTTACTTACGATATCTTTCCATAAGTAAAGTCTTAAAAAGAATTCAGGAAAGATATTCTCAGAGAAGTCTTAAAAAGAATTCAGGAAAGAAATTCTAAGAGAAGTCTTAAAAAGAATTCTGGAGAGATATTCTGAGAGAAGTCTTAACAAGAATTCTCGAAAGACATCTCTCCAGAATTCTTTTGCTCTCCACAAATTTCAGTGTCAGTCCTCTTCCTCTCACAGAAAATCTAGACAACATGGAAGAGCCATTCCTTCTTGCTAGATTGGCTGGAGGGATGACATTTATGGTTTTTATTTGTTTGTTTGTCGACGTAATTCATGAAGTATTCTTCTAAATCCCCCCCCCCCTCCTTTATTTTTACCGGGAATGCAAGAGACAGAGTTGAGAGACATGACAGAATTTTCTTCTTGGTTACATGTGAGGTTTCTTCAGACAGAGGGTCAAGGCCACGAACTTTATGAATTCCATATTCGTGGGGAAAAATGGCAAGATATATTCGTTGTTTAATGAGCCTTCACTGCACTACGAATGTGTGAGGTGGCAATTTTGTGAAAAGATTCATTGACATTCAAATAAAATTTGCATCGTGATAAAGTAACTGCTGTTGAGAAATCTTGTTTCCTGATATGAAAAGAACTTGGTTAATTTATTTTCAGAGATTTTCATGTATGTCTTTGTGAAAGAGGTTATCAGATTAAAGACGTAGTAGTTTTTATTTTCTTCTTCTTCTTTTTAAATCTGATGAATCCTTGTTCCCATGCAGAGTAAAACTCCTCCTGTACTTCTTCAGGGTTCGCAAAGACGCGAACTATGAAGTCGAATTCCTGAGAAGGGAGGACTCCCGTTGAATCTTTGAGTGGGATAATGGTTTGGTATTCACGCCTCGGAAGGGTGAAGAGGAGGCAATGCAGAAAGGAAATTGGAGTTAGGTATTTACGCCGAAATGAAGTGAAATAGTTTGGAAGTGTGTGTGTTGAATGCGTGATGTGCCAAGGCTCCCGATTGCGGTCCGATGCTCGATAACCCAAGAGATCCCGAGAATAGACAAGTTGCCTAAGATACGGCGTCTCCTTTTAGCTTTGTTATAGTAATATATATATATATATATATATATATATATATATATATATATATATATATATATATATATATATATATATATATATATATATATATATATATATATATATATATATATATATATATATATATATATATATATATATATATATATATATATTGTAAGGAACTCCAAATTTTACCTACACCCCAAAACAAGTTGGGTTTTTTATTTATTTATTTATCCAGGGTCCTTAACTCAGAGTATATATATATATATATATATATATATATATATATATATATATATATATATATATATATATATAGTTCGTATTATATATATATATATATATATATATATATATATATATATATATATATATATATATATATATATTAATATATGTGTATATAGGTATATAATAAAACACCTTGCATGTTTTATAAACCTATTTCAAGTAAATGAAGGAGGCCAAGTGTCAATTTTGATTTGATGTCATCGTAAACCACCGAGTTCTTGTCGCACCTCTTACATAAATTCAGAGCAACTTGACATAATACTTAAACGGAAAGAAGATGAGTGGCTGTGCTTGCATGTTAATCAGATTTTCTTCCGTTACTGAACAGCATCTTTGCATTTTATTTTCGATAGTGTATGCGGTAACCATGGAAAGTCTTAGATGTCTGTAAATTTAAAAATTGTAAATTTTATCACATTTCTTTGAAGGGGCTTTTTATAGAATATGTAACACTAAATTTGAAAGCAACCAGCCCGTAGATGGGAGCTCATTTAGAGCAAAGGTATGTTGGGACACATGTGGGTTTTAGCGTTTTTTGGTTAAGGGGGGTTGGTAGCAAACTCGCAAGTTGAGTATAAAAGTTTCTCCGTTTTCAGCGTGTAAAATGTTCAATCTACAATGTATTTTTCATGAAGGTTTCTGGTTTACAATATTTTTTGCTTCTGAACACGGTGACATTGTCTTTTATCTATTAGTGAAGCGTTTTCGTTTATGATCATCTGGGTTTCAGGGATAAGTTTCCTATATTTTTCCTTATATGGGAAGTATGTACGATGTAATTTGTTGGGAAGTATAATAAGAATCTCTCTCTCTCTCTCTCTCTCTCTCTCTCTCTCTCTCTCTCTCTCTCTCTCTCTCTCTCTCTCTCAGGCAATCATGAGAAAAGATTGCGAGAAACAAAAACTAGAACGCAGGATCAATCAGGCGCTGACAGCTAGTCAGATGTCCTTCGGGAGAGCATTATCAGCATCCTGCAAGTGGAAGACTCCCTGAGAGCGTCTGATGAGGGTGGATTTAGAGAGAGAGATGCCCCGGAGAAGAAGTTGAAGTGTCGGTAGGGGTTGATGGTGTGTGTCGAGTCCCTGAGGAGGACTTGGTGATGGCAGGACTCTTGGGATGTCCTAGGGAGTGGGGGGAAGAGTGCCTTAATCCTTCTCATGCCGCACGGCAGGAAATGACAACTTGCTCCGTCCCAATTCCGTTTGTCCCTAAGACTCCGAGCCACCAGATAGGATGAGAGATGTGGTGGGCGGGGTAGGGAGAATAGTGGGGAGGGGGTTGGATAAGGGCGAAGGGGTGTTGAGGATGTGGAATGGAAATAGGGATTGCCAAGGGGAGGGCCGACTCCGATAAGACGACGAAGAAAGTGATGACCAAGCAGGCGGAGATTAAAGTGAGGATGTGTTGGCGGTGGTGATGGTGGTGATGATGTGTTGGCGGTGGTGATGGTTGTGAGGATGCGTTGGCGGTGGTGGTGGTGATGATGACGTGTTGGCGATGGTAGTGGTGGGAGGGAAGGTGATGATGGAGAGTCTTGGAAAGCATTGATAGGAAAAAGAAACATTCTGAAAGATGGTGGACCTTTGAATAGTTGCCTCTGAAGATTTATCTGTAGATGCGTCTTTTACAGAAAATGATTTTCCCCCCGATAGAGGACACGATGAGGAAATTTACTTTGTGTCACTTTATTGGCCGCTCATTGCAGCTAACATTTTATTAGTCATCCTATTCTCTTTCCCTCCCGTAGCTTTCTTGCAGATAGCTTCTGCAATCCCGTGCTATGTCTAATCTGTAATTTTTCACATATTTTTGTTGTTTTTTGTCATATTTATTGGTAAAATCGTTTTGCTGGTGCAGTAAATTTTTTTCGTTATTTGTCATATATACTGGTAATATCGTTTTGCTGGTGCAAGTAAATTTTCTGGATATAGAGACATCGGTGCGCATTTATATATTTATTATATATTGCTCACTAAACACCACGGTCTGGAGTTAAACATACAGTATGAAACATTTTGAGGTAGCAAAAGTTAGCGAGAACCATCCACCAGTAAACGCAAGAGAGGGCTTACTGAACACTGGTGGCAACCTAGTAGAACTGAACGTTATGCCTGTTACGATTACTAATAGATGGCAGTGCTGAAAAGCTGAAATAAAGTCAGTTTCATAATACAACCTTGTTTCATTCCCACCTTTTCCCCTGTATAGTTTTATAATACAACCCTGTTCCATATTCCCACATTTTCCCCTATATACCGCTCACCTTTCCTAGGTATATACCATACACCAAGGTCTAGACCTTGCTATACACCATGTATGTTTCCCGATTTTATGTTCATTGAACCGCTTTCTTCTTCTTCCGCAGAGTTTCTTGAAAGGAGAGCTGCAGATCGCAGCGGACGAGGCATTCACGAATGCCGTCCAGAGTTACCACGAAGTATTCCTGAAGAACGAGCGGCTGGCCTCCATGGTAGCGTCCGGGGCGTGTTCACAACACGACCTGAGGGAGGTCTTCAAGCACAACGTTGAAAAGAGAGTCAGGTGAGAAAGTTTAGAAAGTTCTTGAGGACAGAGGCCTGTAGTTACTATCATCTAGAAAGGAGGTTAAGACATACATAGTCCTTTATTTTTCCTTTCTGTAAAAGCTGGTTAAGACCCTATTCTACTAGTATGTTGGTTTCAGTGTGACAGACTCCAATACTCATTATTGTCCAGAAGGCCTTCATAACTTCAAATGACATTTGCAAGCAATTTAGTGTCAGTGCTTGGAAATTAGGCTACCTATTTTTTTTTTTTTTTTTGGGGATGCTGGAATATTTTTATTGAATAGCAATGCAATTTCTTGCTTCTCATTATATCTTGATATTTTCACTTGAATGGTATTGGTGCTTAGTAGTGCAGAAGGATTTTGCAAGCTAGTGGTTGGAGATATTGAGATAATTATTTTAAAACTCTTATACGCCGATGATTCGTAAATCACTGAAAGCCAACAAGTTACTTATCTTACACACATTATACTTTCAAATGTACAATTTTGAAAGTAGATCTATATCTGTACATTTGAAAGTAGATCTATATCTGCGATGTTGTGCGATAATGAAAAATTGCTCACGAATCATAATTACAATTGTATATTTAAAATTTCAAGTTGGCCCTGACCGAGTGAGCTTCTCAGGCGATGTCTTGTCATTAAGTATTTCCTGTTTACGGAAAATTTTCCGGATGCTCAAACTTTCGATTACACAGCAGAGGCACTTTCCCTAATCTTATTCCATTGGAGTTTATGGTGCTCGGAATCGTTTTTGGAGGGGAGTGATGGCACCATGAAATGGGTTTTGGGCGAGTTTTGGTTTGAATGTCTGTTTTAAATGGTGAAGAATGCGATTATTTTTTTAACCGAACGTTGGTTAAATGCTGGGTAATGCTTAGTTAGATGTTTATTAGACTGCACTTTGAGCGAGTGTTATTGCGTATTATTCAGTGGTTCAGAGCGAGTTTTAATGTCTTCAGTGAGGTTCTAGCAAACAATGAATGGCGTTGTGTTTTCTACATTGCGTTATTTTGTTTTAATTTTCTGGCAGATTTTGTTGCATGGTATTAAATGTGAGATGCAAGTGGTTTATTATTAACTTATTTTGTATTTTGTTTAATGACGATGAGTGTTAATAAGCATTTTATGGGCGAGTGTTGCAGTAAAAGCATATTTTCCTTTAATATTGATGAATGCTGTTGGTGCTCTAGATGAGAGTTGACGCTTAAACCTTTTCCCTCCATAGATGTTTATAAGCGTTATTAAAGAGTTGCCTGTGATATCCGAGCTCCTTCCTTCTGCCTAACTGCCCTCACTCGGGAGGCACAGTTGGAGAAGGAGGAGGAGGAGGAAGAGGTCTTCCAGCTCTTCCTCACTCCGGTAAAAACTCTCTGGGAGGAATTTCCTCCTACCTTGACCGTTTACCCTGCTCATTTCGCCGGCTCCCACATTCATTACCCTCCTTTTTTCTTTTAAAAGTTTCAGCTGAATTTATGTAAACCCGACGTTATGTTAAACCCCCGCCCCCAGCCCCTCTCCCCTCCTTCTCCATACCTCGGCTGTTGTCTTTTCCAAGATAATCTGTCGGTAATTGGGAAGAGAGTGCCTGAAGAAAGGACAGGAAGAAAATTCGTGTGCTGTTTAGCTGATGAAACTTGAGTGGTGCAAAGACGCTACTTGATTTTGAGAGAATATCACAGTAATTTATGCTGACAACCTGCTAAGGAGGGTAGGAAAGATTTCAGGATGTAAAGAGAACTAATTAGGTAAAAAGGTGCGGTACTGATGTAATATTTTTGACATTTTCGACAGCATAAAGAAAGAACGCTTATTACGAGTGAAATTCATTGCTGTGCTGACTGATTGTGCTGTTAAGGTAGCTTTTGCTTTTAACCGGTAATTGTTTTTCAATGTTTGATATCCAGTCATTTCAAGTTTCCCAACAGGATGAATTACTCTCAAGTATCGCAGATTTGTTATGAGCTTAAAGTCTCATGTTTAACCGAGTTTTTTTTTTATATGTAGAATCACTATTGTCTTCATTACTTTGGAGTATGTCATAAACCCATTAGAAAATGACTTCGCTTGCTTAAGTATGAAGTTTTTTCAGTCATTGCTATCGTAAATCTCTGTATCGTGCGTTAGAGTTACAGACAGGTTTATGCTCCATGAA
>NC_089790.1:10625000-10695000 GCF_040412425.1 Macrobrachium rosenbergii
GAAATGTGTGCACAGTATATTCAGTTATTAAATTTTGAAATTCTGTTATCGAATTGGGAAACGATGTAGTGCATGAATTGTATATGTATGCATGTTTATGTTTGTATTCAAATGTAGGTACAGTTATAAAGAAGCACAAAAACACTAGTTATAAAAAACACAAACCGTACAGAAAAACAGTAAAGATCTCGGCAGAGGGATTTCTTTGAGCATTATCTATGACATGATTTGCGAAAAATAAAATAGATGATCGTATTTTTTGCCGGAGGGCATCCATTTATGAATGTCCCAGTCCCGTGCTGTCTAGAGCCAGAATCATTTATCCTTTCGACAAGATTTGAAATCCAATAACGGTAGATGTCAGCAGAGCTCTCAGGGCATTTGTTTGAGAACAGCCAACTGGTGGATCTCGATAGGCTGCGGGAATTGTGAGTGTTATCTCTCTTATGAATCTGCGCTGTTGTTGTTGTTTAGTGTTTAAAAATCAACAGTGACCTTATCCAGTTTACATGGTTTTGTGCGTTTGTTTTATAGTGATGTTTGTACCATTTTTGTTTATGAGCCTTATCCTTTTAATGAAATAAAAAATTAATGACAAGTAATATGCTCACACATTTAGGTGACAATTACCCCAAGTCACTGTATCTTTCCTTAGTGACTGTCAGGAAGATGTTAGAGTGTTATACAATCATTGGGTATCTTGAACAGTCAGCACTGGCTCAGAGGCTCTCAATACCGCCAAACCAAATTCACAAAAGATGCACTGCCGTCTCGTGAATTAATTAGTCAATGCGGAGTGCTTGATCTGATTTTGTTTTGTGCGGGCTCGAATTAATTTGTAAATGCAGTGCTTAAATTTATGATTTATTCGTAAGTGTGGATTGATCGAAGTATAGTTGCAGATTCCTGGAACTGACTTATTATTGCCGACTGCTTGAACTAACGTGAGATTACAGAAGGACTGAATTGATTTGTAAATGCGTTTCTTTTGCAAATAGATGGTGTTTTAATTTACTTAGTGAGCATGGAGTGTCTGAATCAATTTGTAATTGGGAGTGATTGTGTGAGTTGGTGTGTATCACATTATAAATGCTTGCTTCTGGAATTCATGCGCAAATGTGAAGGGTGTGGGTTCATTTGTAAACTGGAATTTGAATTAATTTGCAAACTCTTAGTTCTTAAACTAATTTCCGAAGGCAGATTGCTGATAAGTGGGATTGCTGAAAACCTTTGTAAAGTACAAGTAAAAAATGCGCCGAAGTTTCTTCGGCGCGGTCGAGTTTTCTCCACTTCGTATAATCAAGGCCACCGAAAATAGATCTATCTTTCGGTGGTGGTCTCGATATAATGATGTATGAGCCGCGGCCCATGAAACTTTAACCACGGCCGGGTGATGGCCTGGCCTATATCGTTGCCAGACGCACGATTATGGCTAGCTTTAACCTTAAGTAAAGTAAAAACTACTGAGTCTTGAGGGCTGCAATTTGGTATGTTTGATGATTGGAGGGTGGATGATCAACATACCAATTTGCAGCCCTCCAGCCTCAGTAGTTTTTAAGATCTGAGGTCGGGCAGATAAAAGTTCGGACGGACAGACAGAGCCGGCACAATAGATTTCTTTTCAGAAAACCAAAAAGAATAAAGAACGGCCGTCCCCACGTTGATTTTTGAAGAGGAACCTCGCTTAAAGAAATGAAGATTCTATATGAATGTATAACCATCGAAAATGAAACTTATGAAAGTTTTCAAACGGATGGCGCTAGAGTTAATTCCTAGCAATGAGAGAGTCTACCAGGCTTGAGCAGTGACGTAACATTAGGAAATAACGATTTCCTCTCAGTAAACACACTGCCTGTTCATATTTGGCAATACAATTGACAACGCTGTGATGAATGCTTTCTTTTGGAATTCTGCAATCCGGATAAAATGCTGGAATGTATTTCTCGTGAACTGTGTATCTGTATATATATGTTTGTGTATATATATATATATATATATATATATATATATATATATATATATATATATATATATATCTATATACATATTTATATATTATATATATATATATAAATATGTGTTTTGTGTATGTATATTTATATATATATATATATATATATATGTGTGTTTGTGTGTATATATAGATAGAGAGAGAGAGAGAGAGAGAGAGATAGAGAGACTTGGGGACGTTTTCTGTACCTAAGATTCATTCTTGCTTCAGAAGCTTTATGATGACATTTGCATTGTCTTGTTTCTCCTCCAAAGCCACCTGTGATTTAACTTTATTGCCTTGCATTCCTATCTTACCCTATACTGTTGTCTTGGAGTCTGCTCTGTAAAACCTTTCATTTTACCTCTACTAAGCAGATTTCTTCTTTAATTAGTTACGCAGGAAATAAATCGTTCTCATTAGGTCTTCGGGACCTAGCACCTTCAAGAAAAACCTACATAAAACAAAGATTTTATTCTGGAAGCGACCAGAACGTTTAACATATTTAAATTCTCTTTAAACATAGTGAACATAGTCAGTTGAGACATCAGTGAAGGAGGGAAGAGAATAAATTATATCATGGTTATAGCCTACAACTGGAAAGTTAGCCAAACTGACTTCGGGGTCAGGTTGCAAGAGAAGCACCACTGAAAGAGGCGACGGAAAATTTAAAATTGTAAACAACCTCCAAGAGAAATGATTTTCTGTATTCGATCACTTCTGGGCTAGATTTTGCAGCAGCAATATTCCTAGATTCTGGAAATGTCTGTGTCTGAGCGTGACACCCCTAAAACATACTGCAATAATGTTTCTAAATTTAGACAATGTTAAACGTTGCATTTGAGTCCCCTAAAACTCGTGTTCTGGACCTAAGGTGCTTGAAACTCAAGTTGGATATTAATACTACCAGTCTTTTATGGAAGTTGAGAGTCGTTTTAATACTCTCTCTCTCTCTCTCTCTCTCTCTCTCTCTCTCTCTCTCTCTCTCTCTCTCTCTCTCTCTCTCTCTCTCTATATATATATATATATATATATATATATATATATATATATATATATATATATATATATATATATATATATATATATATATATATATTGATATTGATATTGATATCAAGTGTGCAATGTAGGTTGTCACTCATATGAGCTGATGTACAATAGAGACAAAATTTACGGCTTCAGTGAATCATCACTGTTCATAAAAATTAGTAGTGAAATGGGTGGGTTAACTAATGAAATACCCAGACCTTGAAGTTCCCGTACCCACTCGACTTTTGTGGGCACATGAAGAATTGAAATGGGAGAGGGAAATCAACTCTAACTCTGAGTTGATTTTTAAATATGACCCAGAAAAAAAAAAAAAAAAGTCCTTCAAAATCACAACAGATAAGGAAATGTGGGAAATAGCGAAGCGATAATTTACCTGCTGTTAGAATCTCGCCAGGGGCATGAGCTGAGAAAAAGGCCGGGCAAAAGAAAGAGGTAAGAATCCCATCGAACAAGGAGATACAAATCTGACGTTTCCTCGCGGTATAGGCCGTTCCAGGACGAGGTCTTTGATACGTCAGTGCTGCTGGGGTAGATGGGAGATATTTCTTATTCATATATTTTTCTCCTCCCGGTAGGCAGGGCCCGAGCATGTAACATTTTCTCCGCCGCTATCTAGAGTGAGGCGTCACTCGAACGCCCACTTTTTATCTGACGAAGGAATCTCCGAGGCGCCCTTTTGTTGTCGGCTTCTCTTCTCTTCTCTCTTGTTTCTGCGGAGAGTGATGGCAGATGCCGATAGAGATTCGCCGTTTCGTTAACAAAGTTCTGCTTTTTTTCTTTTTCGTACCTTTATCTCTCGTATAGTTCATTTTATTCTTGGTGTATAAACATTCATTTATTTATAATGAAAATGCATATATCCTAAAATGCAATCTGTTTGGAAATATGTATTATGTGGGTATACACGTCTGTGGGTAATTAATACCTCAGCCTGAAGTTCAGGAGGTTTGTAACATTTCTAGTGTTGGAACTTGGCGTCTCTTACCCTCTCTTATATTGGCGTCATTTTTACGTTATTGACATATAGCTATATATATATATATATATATATATATATATATATATATATATATATATATATATATATATATATATATATATATATATATATATATATATATATATATATATATATATATATATATATATATATATATATATATATATTATATATATATATATATATATATATATATATATGTATATATATATATATATATATATATATATATATATATATATATATACTTGTATATATGAGAGAGAGAGCAGCCCCCTGAGAAGCATCCCCTTCTAAGGAAAGATAAGACGTTTAGGAGTGTCAATGGAATCAATGGAAGACATGGTGGGAAAGTATGAAGGGAATGTTGAGCCAAAGCTCCTTTATAGAAGTGAAGTTTGGCTGTTGATTGCAAATGAAAGAGAACAGGTAGAAACTGTTGAGTTAAAATCTTTGTTATTATATGCTGTGTAAGCATTGATAGGGTGATAAATGTGGAGAGGAGCATAAGAAATAGTAAAAAAAAATTAAGTAGGTGAAAGGATGGTTCAGATTGAGATGGTTTGGTTATGTGGAGAGAATCAGGGACTTTATGTTGGTGAAAACAGAGCGCAATTCATAAGTGCCAGAAGGGAAGTGGAGAGGATGACCGTAAAAGGATTGGATGGTGTTAAGGAGATATTAGAGAGTAAGGGGTTCAATTTCCAGGAAGCTTGAGGTAGAGGGGTATCATTCGTATGCGTAGTGGGTTCTAGACTCTCCTGATAAGCTTCTTTTGTGTAAGTGGAAGTTTGTTGCACAGGGGCACATCCTTCGGTCAGGAATTAGAGTATGGTTGGGTCCTGTCGGTTGTGTTACCTTTGGAGTCGCCTCCTTTATAAGGAAACGGCATAATGGTGTATGTGTGTGTATATGTATGTATATATATGTGTGCATGTGTAGGCCTGTGTGTGTGTGTGTGTGTTTGTTAGTACTTTGGACATTGTCGTAACAACGCCACTTCAAATGGACTCACATTTAGAGAGTAATACTGAAAAGTATTGCCATTAGCTCTTGTTTGTTATGTGACATATATTTCTCAAATATATTTCATGAAATGGAGGTTTTGCAGCATTCAGTTGCGTTTCCTCGAGTTATTAAGATCTAATTTGTTTCCGTTATTTTTCGGTTGGGTATGTGCCTTCATACCATCTTAAAAAAGTTAGGGTACGTTTAAGCCTCCTAATGCAAATTTCGTCTTCTTCTTCCACCAGGAGAGGAAGACAGCAAGAGACCGGGTAGAATGCAGCAGACTCTGAACAGCGAACTTATTATGCCCAAAGAACAGCTGTTCGATATGTTTCAACAAATTCTTGGTATTAAGAAGTTTGAGCACCAGTTACTCTTCAATGCGCTGCAGGTGAGCCTTTAGGTTTAGAATTAATGACATTTGGAAATTTTGTCTTTAATCATTTTTATAGTGAATGGCGATATTTCCCATCAGGCAGAGGCATATCGATTCAGATAGATGATTTTCATGTGTAGCTGCTTGGCAATTACCTACTTTATTTTTTGCCATTTAGAAATACAGTACGCAATTCCGAACAGGCATACCAGAAAAGAACAGTGCCAGCTTCTGTTTGTCATTTTGCCCATCTCTTTTTTAGTGAAATGTATTGTTTATTTTGGTACTCACGTTTTGGTGAGACGTAAATTCCCTTTTAAAATCAGATTTTTAATTTAGGGATAATATTATTGCGAACTAACACTTCTGAATTGCTTGAATAGTTTGTTTACTTGCCAGTCCACATGAGTGTCAAAACAGAACGTCTCACATTTTAAATATAATCTTTTAAAGTAGTGTGTGCCTGTGGTATTGTACTAGGAAAAAGGAATATGAAAAGGCCATGCTTAAGCCAAACACTGTTCCTTTTGCTCATGTCGAGGTGTTCTGCGCCAGATACCATTTTTACTTGACATTGCAATTCCTTGTAATTCAGTGATGTTCCGCAAAACGGATGCATAGCTGAAGGGTGTTCAGAATTTTTGTAGCTGACGATTAATTATATTTGTTTTTTTTTCAGATTATTATTATTATTATTATTATTATTATTATTATTATTATTATTCAGAAAATGAACCCTATTCATATGGAACAAGCCCACAGGGGCCATTGACTCGAAATTCAAGCTTCCAAAGAATATGGTGTTCGTTAGGAAGAAGTATGAGGAAGTAAAGGAAAATACAGAAAAAGAGGGACTCACTTATTAAAAAAGAAAAAATAAATTTATAAATAGATAAAAATGTATTAAAATGCAAGGAAAATAGTATTAGGGTAGTGATGCACGTGTATTAGTCCAAGGATACATTATACTAATTCTATATATTTTTATGATTTCAATCCATATATCTCTCTACAGCTGGACAGTCAGGATGAACAAGCAGCCGCAATTAGGAGGGAGCTTGACGGACGCATGCAGAAAGTGGCCGAATTGGAGCGGGTGAGTCTCTACGAGTATATACACAACCCTTGCTGTCGTGCTTTTTGTTTCTGGGTTGAGTCTCTCTCTCTCTCTCTCTCTCTCTCTCTCTCTCTCTCTCTCTCTCTCTCTCTCTCTCTCTCTCTCTCTCTCATTTCCTGCAGTTACTGTGTATGGTTCGATGTGTCTTCCTTAAAATGTTTCGTTCATAATTTGATAGATGCTTAAACGTTCTTCTTTAATTGTGCTTATTTCATTTGCCTACTTAATGGTCGCCCGTCTTCTCTATGTGTGCACTAATGTCATTTGGCTCTAGACGTATTAATTCTTCTTGTTAGACTTTCATTTGCCAGAGATGTTGGTATTTTTCCTCCATGTGTACTTCTGAAACCTGTAAGTTAGTGTTTATGTCAGGTGATGTTTTATTCCTTTAACTTATTCGTTAGGTTAACTAAGAAAAAGGTATTTTAGGAAAAGGCTAAGGTTTAGGACCCATTTTTATGTAGTTCATTCTATCTTCCTTTGGTTAATTCAGAGGGTCACTTTTCACAAAGTGATATAACGGAAAATTCCGTTTCTAAGTGCAGTCTGTTGTGCTACTCCTAGGTACGTTTCAGATAGTAAGTCACACATTATGAAAAATGCCTTTTCTTAATTTTTGTGTAAACTTAATGTCGATTTGGGTGATAGGATAGTTGAAGCTTTGTGACCTAATAGAAATGTTAGGTGAATTTATGTTGCCTTTTAAAGCCCAGTATGACAGTTTCCTGCCACTGATTTTATTTAGGATTTAATTGGTGGTCTTTTGAGAATCATTTTTCATTCGCAAGTTTAACCATTGAAACGAAGATGTTATTATCTTTAACAGTTCAAGTGAATGACATCAGATTGACATTAAGGTTGTCCAAACTACTAATAGGGTAGATTATACTGGAATGAACTCACTGTAATTGATAACATTTTCAGCAAGTGGTTTAGGAGTCAGTTATAATCTTCTGTTGTAAACTAGGGAATCTTAAATTTGCACCTGTTGCTGTTGATCCTTTATTTGTTTTTGTATATTGGAAAAGTGGAGAAACTTTCATATGGTTTACAAATCTTCGTCTCAAAAGGTAAATTTACATGTACGGTTTACAGTACTGAATTCATTTTGTGTAGTGATTTATAAGAAGAAATGTATGTCAAAGAATACGCCAGAATTTTGCTTAGATTAATTGCATGCCACGTTACATATGACTTTAAATTCCTTTGTTGACTTTAAATTCCCTTTCCGTGTTTTAGGATGTCTTGTTGAAGTTCACAAAATCACATTATTGAAATTTCTCTTGACTGTATGTGATAATCATTAGAGTAAGTTATTTTCTTATGACTTTTCTGTATGTGGAAATATCGGTGGCTAAATAATATCCTGTATTGAATGGTAAGTTCTGGAGAATATTGTACCCGAGACAAAATAGAAGAAAAGAAAATTATGCCTTGTTATACTGTTCTTGCCGCCATTATGGAAGTTACTATATTCTTGCAAGTTCCTTGAATGTGACAGTGCATTACACTTCCCCAGAAGGAAGGCTCTCTTACGTTAAATTTGCTTAATAAATCTGTTGTTCAGATTTTACTTTACACTTTAGCTTGAAATAGTTATTACATCAACTTCGCGTTTTGATGGGATATATATGTAGGTTGCGAAAGTTGTCTAGATAATATTGGATATCACCACAGTAGTTCAGCTGTAAGGTAAGATTTACTGACAGAAAACGGGCGTAATGAGACGGAGCCTCAGTAAAACGACTAGAGAACCTAATCCAAAGCTGTTTGTTTTTCTTCGAATGCTGTTGATGTAATACAGTCGGTATATTAATTCTTTGCAATATATTTATTAGAACTGTTTAAAATTTTGTTAAATACATTATTGGAACATAATCTGTGAGACTTTCACTAGCTTTGACTTAACTCTCCCGAGAGTAATACAATTTGGTCTCCATTTTTCCGTGAAGATCCTCAGGCAGTTGTCCCGTATCTTTTATTTGCGAGTCATTGTTTATCTGTTGTGAAGTTAATACTACTTAAAATAAATGGGAAGAGAGATATACATTACAAGTTCTCTTGAATTTAATGAGTAAAAAAGGCAGTCAAACATTAGCCAGGCTGAATAAGATTAGGAAATCAGATATAGCTTAGTCTAGTTTGACCAATATTGCTCTGCAGATATGAGTCATTTTATGACTATGAAACTACAGGTATATCTAAAAGATTTTCTTGATTAAGGAAGAACGTTAGGAGCCAGATGGCAGGTTAGAGTTAGAAACTATACCATAAGGAAGATTACACAAGTTTCATATGTAGACGAGCTAATGAAGAAGGAAGAGATTGAGAAGGCTTTGGGTTGTCCTTTGAATCACCCTGAGGAGAAGAGTATGTGATAACATCATCTGGGCTTCTTTGGGCATCAGATAAGTTGGAAGACCCAGACTTACTTAGATGAGATGCATGAGTTGTGGGTCTGGAGAGGAGTGGAGATTTGTAACAAATCTAAGAGGTCATTAACCTACAAAGCAAATTCCCACAGAGTAGAATGCCCCAGGTGAAAAAAGTGAAAACCGCATAGAAAAGAAAAATAAAATAACCATCTAACATAAATCTGTGCATATATATAAATTGAGATATGAGTCGGAGAAGCTAAGGCAATGGAGCTTGACACTTTTAACAACCTTTCCTACATTTATGGACATTATCGTCAGGTAAACTGCCCAGGAGGGTGTTTAAAGATGAAGAATAATGAAAGACCTCAGGTATTTGGCAATGTTATAATGTGGCATGTCAAAAGAATACGGAGTTTAACTCTCACCATATCAAGTGACATTGATTCAATAGATTTGAGTTGTAAAGTACATTAATTGTCAAAATATGGCTTATGGGCGATAACCAGACAAGATATATTCTACTAATGGCCATATGATTAACATTTTTAGGTGTAAGGAGGCCACATATTGAGCAATTTTGTCTGAAAGGTGAAGATGCAGAGAGTCCTGGGATCCAAACAAATTAATAGTATCTTTTTATGAAAAATATATAGATTCCGTGATGCATTTGATGAAATCTGTTTTAAGTGGTGTTTAAGGTATTTTCAAGTATTTTCCAATGTTCAAATTATTTCTGATGCCTCAACAGATGCTCCAGTAGTTGGAGTAGCAAGGATTACCTGTCAGAATTAGCAGTGTCTTTGCCAGTTATTAAGCAGCAGAATTATGTGTCTGCTTTTAATTGTCCATCATCTTTGTCTCCAATGCCCTACAACTCAAAGTACCTCAGTGAAATTCCGCAACTCAGGTTGGTGTGGACAATATGTCCAAACCATCTCCATCTCTCTCTCCTTCATCAGTATCTCATCTATAAGTGGAACTTCCTTAATCTCCCTTTTATTATAATTTCTCACTCTATCCTGCCTTCTGGCCCTTAATATTCTTCTTACTTCTCGCTTATGTTCTGTAATCTTATGAGGACTTTCCAAAAGAGAAACTTCATTTAAAGTTTTAATATTCAAGGCATCGTTCTTTTAAATCAGAGTAACCGGTTCCTAAGTAGGATTTTTATGTTGTCTACGTTGCTCCAGACATAGTAAAATTGCAGGCATCAGGCAGGAATGGCAACTTCATAGCTACTGTTGTCATCTCATCACTGACTGACTTTCATTATTGAGCTCGGCAACGATGTACTTTATCGTGTTATATCAGCTGCTGTAAGATGGCAGGAACACTTCCATTGGAGATATCTTTTTTGTCAGAGATCAGTTTCCAGTAGCATCTCATGATTGAGACCATTCGTTTGTAGAACACACCAATCAGTGACAGATGAAGACCATGACTAGAACAATATTGGATTACAAATAACTGCCATTGCATCTTGCTTTTTGTCGGATTGTTTATTAATTGAAAAATTCAAGCATTTTCATCGGAGCTAAATTCTTCAGATAGTTCAGATTTCTTTATATAAATGGGGTAAGTATTTGACAAAGTGCTGTTTTCATTCTGGCTTTTGCGGATGTGCCACTCTTTTCGAACTTGTCATTATGTTATGACTAAGAGGAGTATGTGACCTTTGAAATGAGAAGTAAGTGTTTTACCCTATCAGGTGGTTGACATTTTTCTTAAATAAATATTTGTCCATTTATTCTAATTTTATCTACTGTTTAACTGTAAGCGAATTAATGGTATGCTAATACTTGACTATCAACGTTCAGTACTGCTTTTATTAGCAGTCCCTAATCCATTATTTTCATTACCCCCCATTACCAGAAAAGGAAAGAACTCTAATAAAGGTGATAAGGATATTGTTAACAGAGTCTACTACGAAATATTCATAGAAAATACTCATCTTGTTGGTGTATAGTTATGTCCTTTGTAGAGTTGCGGTTTAATGTTTAGGAGTGTCAGTTAATGCATGTGACACTGATTGTTAGGTTATAGTTTTGGTAAATGTGTAAAATTGTTTGATAATATATGTACCGTAGTTACTTCACTGTTGAAAGTTCTAATGAAGTCATCTTGTTCATAGAAAGTAGGCCTAAAACTAAGGTTTTCTTTTTTCATGTTTCTTTTTCCTAAACTTCCTCCAGCATTTATACTGATTTACCACATTATCTGTTGTTCTGTTTATTTCCACGTCTTAAAAAAGGAATTAGAAGGTCTAAAACGGGACCCAGAAGTAAGTTTACCGTTGAATTCATCCTAGGTGCCTCAGTCTGCCATAGGTATGCATTTGAATTAGTAGATTTTAGAAACTAGTTCTTGGATGAAGGCTATAGGTAAATAAAACTTTGCTCTGCCAATTTTTAAGGCTATTAGTTCTGTACATAGTATGTGTCATATGTATTCCAGTGACTAGTATTCATATCTGCAAGATCATTGCTGTCACTGTGGCATCCTGGATTATTTGAGTTGCTGTATAGATCCTTGAATTTGGAATACATGTACATATAATTGCTATATTATAGGTATATCAATTGATACCATACAATTGCAGTTGCTATTGGCTGTGCTAGTTATTCTTAAAACAGATTACTTGCATTATTATATAGGTTCATTGAAGTTTATTGACTTGAAGGTGAATGAATAGTTCTTTGAATTACATAATTTAGTATTTTATGCAGTCTTCCTGTATAGAGTGCCCTTAGTATTTACCATTAAACCTCAAGTTTTGACTCTGGGTTCTTTTAGTGTAAATTTACTTATTATTCGATTGTGTGATTACTCCTGAGTTTTGGATTCTGTTTACCATCATGTATCTGGTTTATCATACTTTGTCTCCTCTGCTGTTATGGTTTATGTAGAGCAGATGAAATCTCAACTTGTAATGATACTTAAATCCTATTCTTGTAAATGCTTTTAACTTTCAATATTTCTTAGTTCATGCATATTTAATGCATTTCATGTAGTTATGATTTATATTTTTATTCAGAGCTGTTTGACACTTTTCAAGTACTCTGTAGTTATAAGATGTAATGCTGTATGCAATAATAACTATACTTTAGTTTTATAGTTTATTATATTGCGTTTTTTCGTTATTCCACGCAGTTAAGCTATTTATTCAGATGTCGTGATTTTAATGTTTATAAGCTTGTCTCTAATAAAATGCTCATCTTAAAGAAGACTAAATGCAAGTGATTTTAACTTTGATTGTTTTGAATTGTTTAGGGAACATGGGGTGCTTATCGTGCATTAATACTTCATCCTTATCTTTTTTAATTTTGTGTATTGTAATATACCTATGTATTTATGTATGTAAGTATTGTGTTTATTTATGTAACTATACAACTTCATTTATGGCCCCTATCATTTCCAAAGTTTTTTGCATCTACTTCTCTTGTCCAGTTATCTGACTTCTCTTATCATGCCATCCTCAAAGACTTTAACAGTCATTGGAGGTGTGACGTACCTCTGCCTCTGAAGTACTTCCGCGCCAAAAAAAGTCACTCTCTTTTACATTTGAACCCTTCAGAAATGTGTATTTACTTTTTAATTGAATTGTCACTACAGTACCTGGATTACAAACGAAGAATACATGAAGAAATCATAGCTCTCATTCTTCATTTAGTTACCAGGGTTTGTCGTGACAGGGGCAACCAAAAGGTGAAAGGAAATCAGGAAGTTGAGAGGCCATTGTGGCTACTGTGAATACATACATATCTGGAAATAGTAACCAATAGATTCTGTATTATTATATTTCAGCCTGAAAAGCAGTAAATACTAAAACTTTGCCACAACATTGAGGATGGGTCTGTTCCAGCACTAGTAAAATTTCTCTAAATTTGGCCAGTATATGTATGAATGAGCTGAAATATGCTTATATGAATCTTGGTGGCAGAGTGGTTTAAATCGACCACTTTTCAGCCCATCATGCTTGAGTCCGAACCTCATCACAGGTGCTGAGTTTCCTCATTGGCTCTTCATTTCGATTCAAGGCTGCGGCCAACATTTCCAAAAACTTAAAGGAAATCAAGAAGTTAAGAGGGCATTGTAGCTGTTACGAATATATAAATGTGTGTGTGTGTGAGAGGGGATGTAAAAGTGACCGTTAGAATATTTGGAAATTAATAGCAGCCTAGCAGTTGACGGTTTTATTTTTAATTTTCCAGTGTAGTGGAATGTGTTTTCATCTTCATAGTCCTGGTTGTGTACAAGATTGCGATTTTGCTTGAAAGTAGATAGTTGAAGATCTCAAAACCGACACAATTTCATTTTAATGGAGAATAAACACAGCAGAACAGTAGGTATTTAGCCTATATTGAATGCACCATGAATGGAGAGTACATGGGGCTTTCTCTTGTGGTCTTAATACTTCCGTCCTTGCAGTTAATATTACTCTAGTGAGACAGAGACCATACTTCTCAAGTTAGTGCCACTTGATGGCACAGTCCTGAAAATGCCTGGTCGTTCTCTTCAATGGATGAGTCCTAGTCTTCCCAATACATGAAGCTTGGTCCGACCCACATAGCAGGTTAATCCTTTGGAGCTCAGCTGTGTGGTGACCCATGTTATTCTTTAGAAGATGCAATGTCTCTTCAGATTTATAGTATATGAGACGGTATTTTTACCTGTCGTACTCCCAGCAGGATGGAAGCTTGAGAGTCATGATGTCTTACGTAATGCAGTCATCCTTCTTGTGTGCTTTTGTCACATACTTTTTGTGAGAAAGGGTTGCTACCCCTTCATCATTGATGTCTTTTGAATCCCTGCTAATGTGGTTGTTGTACCTTTGATCCACAATCTTCCTGGTAACCCAGTCAGTTGTGGTGTTAAGGATGTCACTGTCCACATATTGATGGAAGAGGCCATTTAGGATGTATGCAGTGTAAGTAGATTTCTTGCAGCTGTCGGGCCACATGCTGGCACCATTCAGACAGAGCCCTGCAATGGTAGTCTTAACGCAGACAGAGGTTTCAGTGTTATCTTGGTAATTAACTAGGATGCCAGGGAAGGGAAACTGATTGTTCTTGCTCCTCTCTATTTTGAAGCATAGACCAGACTTCACTGCAAAGGTGTCCTGGAGATGTAGGAGTGCATCATCATCAGCGGTCTTGAGAAAGGTATCAACGGCATAACAACAGTAGATGATGGGGATATCTGTTTCCCTGAAGGCCTTTTTTTCAGTGCCCCCTATACTGAAGTTCATGAAAAGCACGTGTAAGGGTGGGTTTTAATGCATTGCTGTCACTCTGATGGTAAATTGTTTCCCCAGGGTCTGTGAAAGAGCCTCCTTTTTGCAGATGCCAAGTGGAATATTCGGTGTCTCCTGGGGATGTTGATTTGGGTGGTATCATCATGCACAGTCATCAGTATGCATTTGAATGTTTGTAAAAAAGAGACTCGGGCTCAAGGGAAGCTGTGATGCCATTGGAGCCGTTACTGTGGGTGAGATCAAGGAATTATGTTGATGATTCGATGCTGTAGTGGGAGGGGATGAAAGACGTCAGGATTTCAATCAACTTCTTTGCAAGGTGATTGATGAGGGTAGGGATCTGGCTAATTATAGACTGTTGGATTCCCCCCCCCCCACTCTAATGGGTTCTCACATTCCCATGAAAAAGTGCAGGTTAAAGATCCCTACTACCTTTGGGAGTTTGATGCCATCCTGATGAGCATTGACCACTTTGATTAGCTGGTTGGCTCATTGCTTGATGTCTTTGCAGGATTCCTTGTGATCTTGAATTTCGTATCATCTAAGAGTTGTATCTATTTTGGTTAAGTAGTCTTCCTTCTTTAAGAGAGTACATACAGAACTCTTGCCTACCCAGCGGATAATGTCAGGATGGGAGCAGAGTTCATTGGCTGTTTCAGTGTACTGCTATAGGAAGACTCGACTCCAGTGATGGCTGCTCAATTGTGTTGTTTTATTTAAGATGGCTTCATGTAGGAGTGGCCCCACTGTTGTAACCCTCCCATCACGTTTGAGGAAGGTCTTGACGTGATAGTTGGGTCACAGGTTCAGTAATTTTTCCCACTACACCATCGCATCCTCAGCAAATTCCTTGAACTCCTATGTAGTAGTAGTAGTAGTTCCGATAGTTTTATAGCTTACTTCTATGTCGATTCCCTCTTTAGGAATATTCCCATCAACAGAAACATCAGACTCGTCCTGACGAAGATGTATGATGACGAAGTCACTATGATGACAACAACACCCCTCCATTCAAAATCCTGAAAGGGACAGTGAAGGACTACTTGGCAGCTGCACTAAGGAGGCCCCTTTTCAGATACCCTAGGGATATGATATACCAACAGATCAACAGATCATATATATATATATATATATATATATATATATATATATATATATATATATATATATATATATATATGATGTGTGTGTATGTACATGTTTGTGCCTGTACATGTGTTTGCGTGTATATGTACTTATAAAGTATAAATAACATATATTGTATATATACATATGGATGGTTGTATTTAATGTACTGTATATATATGTATATATAAATATAGTTATGTTTACAATATTTAAGTGGTTATACTTTTAACTTTAATTTCTTCAGTTCTTCTTATGCCTGCTCACTTGATTTATTCATATATGTATATAGTTTATGAATGGCTCGTTACTTAAATTTTGGATATTATCTCCAGTAAGACTAAAAATGATTTCAAAGGTTTTATGGTTGTATATAATTTTCAGCATTGTATGTGAAGCTTGTCTCATTTCCATGTTTCTTTCTGCAATTTTATACTTGGTAGATTGACTTAGTAGTCTTTAATGCCAACAAGAACTTATAGCAAAACATTTATATGCATGGAAGGTATGAAATGCATTTTTAATTACCAAATGTCATGTCAGTTTGACTTGTGTTTCATGAATTTCTAATATTGAAAAATTTGTTATATCTTCTGGTATTAAAGATAGCCTTGATATATACAGATATATGTTTGAAATTTCTTCGTAAACATAATGTTTTTCATGTACTTTGATTATCTTAGAATTTTTATAGTATGCAGATGTAGTCTACAAGATGTATACACATACTGTGCAATCTTTTGTAGTTGGGCAGTATAACTATTTGGTCGTCATGAGCTGTGATGAACTCGTTTCAGAATTTCATATGATGGTGACCTTTTCTTCACACAAGAAACAGTAATCATGTTTATATGCTCCTCATTCTTAAAAGGAATTGCATGTTCCGTGTGGTCTCATATTACCTGGATGTTGTATATTTTCACCTCACAGAACCGGAAGTTGATGCCCAAATTTGTTGTGAAAGAGATGGAGTCGCTCTACTTGGAGGAACTTAAAACGTCTATCAATCTTCTTATGGCCAACCTTGAAAGTCTGCCTGTCTCTAAAGGTTCGCAAGAGGGAAAATATGGTTTAAAAAACCTCAGAAAATATAATCACAGGTAAGTCATTTCTTAGTCTTGGTGGTGTGTATATGTGGACTGTTATGAGATTATATATATATATATATATATATATATATATATATATATATATATATATATATATATATATATATATATATATATATATACATATACTGTATATATATACATATATATGTATGTATGTATATATATAAATACATATATCTATGTGTATATAATGTATGTATGTATGTATATACATACATCATATCCTTTGATGTTCAGTTGTCTTTGAACTTGCCTCTGCATTAATATTCCCTTTTTGTTCCTTGGCTTTGTATACTATCAGTCAAATGTTCCTTAATACTCTCACTGCAAAAGCTTCAACTATGGTTATGTCAGTGCATATGTTCCAGTATGAATGCAAATAAAGACTGAATTGAGGAAGTAAAGAGCAGTGCAATTGATTAACTTTGTGCCTCCTTATGTGCCCTAGAATTTGTGTGTGACCTTGTGGTATATCTAATAAGTATACATAGTATCCTAGCTACTGAAGAGGACTTTTAACGCTTGTGGACCCTCCAAGACCTTATAAAGAAAGAGTACGATTAAAACTTGAGTGCATTTCATATTAAAACTTACCTCTCTCTTGTAGACAGTTCCTGTAAACACTATGTGGGAAATTTTATCTTACAGAATACTTTTATGTGCGTTTGTGTTTGTGCGCATGTGATGTGTGTGTGTGTGTGTGTAAGAGGAAGAGAGAGAAGAAGACTGGAATTTTGAACAGATGTGAGATCCCTAACTGAATGCAGTAGGTTAAAATATTTCATCAAAATACATGGTTGAATGAGGCACCCACATCACACTAAATACTGTCGCTAATTGAAATATCCGTAGACTGTTGGTTCCTCTGAAGAAATGGCATTGTGATTACGTGTTTGATGTGGCCTCTGCTCACGCACAATAAAAGCTTATTATGACATCGGTGCGTGATCAAGGTTTAATTGAAATCTATATTTTTGTTACTTGGGGAATTCTTTTTATTTCCGTGGTTTTTCTGAATAAATGTTAGTTGTTCCTGAAAATTGGATTCCGTTTCTCACGTGGTATTATTAGAAAAATTCAATGGTCTGTGAAGTATGAAAACACTGGGAATGAAAACGAAGTTTGTTCCATCTCATTTCGCTCTTCTTTCTTCTTTTTATAGAAGGAAAATGACGAGAGTCTCATTTCTTTGAGACTGAACTCTGAAGCTTACCTTTAGTAAGGATAGGTAAAAAAAAAAAAAAAAAAGACACTGTCACGTTGAATGAGAAAGCATTTGTTGTTGCCAGGGAGGTTTACTTTTGGTTTGGTTCAATGTCTTTTGCTGTCCAGCAATTGAGAGTCAGCTGAATTTTGAAGGTGTGCCAACAAGACACTTCCAGGCTCGTGTAAAGCTCTGGTTTTCTGTTTTATTTATCTTACTTGATTTCCCTTTGTTAATTGTGTTTTTGCTAATTTATTTTGTATATATTAACTTGATGACTCTTCTTGCATTCCTTACTTATCGCCTCATACATTTGTCTCTTTTCGTCAGATTTGAGTTTGGATTTTTTTATTTTTATAAATTTTGATATTTTCTTCGTATGTTGTGTTTTGGATCTCTCTCTCTCTCTCTCTCTCTCTCTCTCTCTCTCTCTCTCTCTCTCTCTCTCTCTCTCTCTCTCTCTCTCTCTCTCTCTCACACACATATGAGATTATATTATA
Source organism: Macrobrachium rosenbergii (assembly GCF_040412425.1). Taxonomy (NCBI): domain Eukaryota; kingdom Metazoa; phylum Arthropoda; class Malacostraca; order Decapoda; family Palaemonidae; genus Macrobrachium; species Macrobrachium rosenbergii. The sequence goes on from NC_089790.1 coordinate 10,643,118, forward strand.
CACACACCCACAATGTACACTCTATAAAACTATCAAAATAATTATACCCTGATATTTCAGTTTAGCCACAGCATCAGTAAATTTTTTTACCGTGTAGTTTTTATGAAGCGTATGTCTCATGTATAAGCAGTGCTGTAATTTTTGAGCAGTAACATTCGAGGTTACTGAATGCTAAAATGAAACAACTTTCCATAAGCAATAGCAAATGGTATGCGACTACAGCGCTGCATCCATTCAACCTTGTTTCCTTCTTCCAAAGCAGCAGTAGTTCAGGAACCAGACTTGTGTTATATAAGAGAAAACCTCATGTCATTTGCACAGAACATCTAGTTCCTGATCGACAATGGATATAGGATTTGTACTGTATGCTTGTCCGTAGTTTCATGTTGCAGTGGGTAATTTAATGGTGACAGTGTGTGTAATAGTATTAAACTGATACTTGAATTCATATGAACATTACATCTGCAATTATGTGTGGTGTAGTATACAGACCCACACTTGAGCTTCCGTCCTGTTTAAGCAGTAAACGTCTCCAGCTTAATAGCTCCACTGTTTAAGTATAAAGCTAAAGCTATATTTTAAATACATAACACGACTTACAAAATTGTCGATTTCTACTAATGAAAGTGATCCAATTTGTATTTCATAAAGTACACAAAATCAGCTGAAAATTTTCATATTTCAAGCCATCAGAAATATATATGCAGAAAATATAGATACAGAATACTGTATATAGATTGCTATGGTGTGAGAAAAATTGTATCTAGGTACTGGATTTAAGAAAGAGTAAGGCATTCTGGACAACATTTTTAGACAATATTTTATATATATATATATATATATATATATATATATATATATATATATATATATATTTATTTATTTATATATATATATATATATATATATATATTACAAGGCCTTTTTGTGTCGTGGTAACCTGAAACTGTCTAAAAGTATTGAAGAAAGCTCAGTATTCTATTCATTGGTTATCTGTTGCCGTAAGCATATTGCTCATGAGGGATAAATATATATGTATATGTGTGTATACTGTATATATGTGTATATATACAGTGTATATATACACATTTATATGTATATATATATATATATATATATATATATATATATATATATATTATATATATATATATATATATATATATATATATATATAATATACAGTATATTTATATATATGTACATGCTGTATGTATATATTATGTATATACACATACAGTATACATACATAATATATACATACAGTATATACATATATACTGTATGTATATATATAAATATATGTATGTATCTTGGGAGATTTGCAGTCAAACTGCACTTCTTTTTATTATGTGCCAGTATTTCAGTCTTAGCAATGGCTAATGTCCGCCTGCTTGAGGATTTATTCAGCCAGATATTCTTATTGATTTCGATTATATTGGTCTATTGAAATTTTGTAAGTTGACTTCAATTTTTTTTATTATCAATATTTTCTCTATTTTTTATTTCTCCACATACAAACATTCTACTCTCGTTATATATCGTTATACAGCATTAAATAATAATAATGATAGTAATATTAATAATAATACTAATAATAATAATAATAATAATAAATACTGTACTAATAATAATTACTACTTATTAAAATTGGTTTGTTATACTCTGCTTCTTTTGTATTTTATACTTTTGTCAATTTATTTTGATTTAGGATTAGTCAAGAAAATAATCAATCCTAAAACCAAGCACCTCCACCAGTTTTATTCAAAATTATTATAAAAGAGATACACTTCCCTCCCCTTTTCTCCGTTTGTTCTTACTTTAGTTCTATGTTCCTCTTTGTATATCCTCATTACATGGATTTTCCAGTAAGTCTTCCCATCAGTGTGCGCTTATATGTACAACTATGTATAGTCTTGTATAATTTCTTTACCTGAGTAAGTGTTTAATAATGCAAGCCTAGGTAACCGTGGTTATAAACTTTTGCCATTTTATATATACAGTTAATATATTTTTGGCTGTTGACCACTTAGTGGGTTTTAAAGGCCCCAATTGTAATGATGCGAGTTTTAGTGTCAATTAATTTGCAGGTGCTATAGATGGAGGGGTTGGGGGTCAAGAAAGAGGACAAATCTGTATCTTTAATTCTTGTCAGGTGAAATTTTGAAGGCAGATATTGAACTTTGGCAGTTGGTTGTTGTGTACCAGCAGACTCGAGGAGAAAGTGAAAAAGAGAGGTTAGCCATCCAACAGCAGCTTCTTTAATAATAGAACGTTGTGTTTTTGGGCCATATATAATAGCATTCTATAAACAGACGTTAGAGATACTTTTTTTTTAACTGGGGTGAATTATAACATATTTAAGACTAAGAGTGTTTGTGCTGAGAGCTTAGTATCTCTTTTTACCCAGAATTATCATTAGCAAATCAGAAATTTTTAATTAACACATCAACTTTAGTAGTTAGACTTATTGTAAATCGAAGAAGTTGAAAGCATCCTGGACATTGTAGAATCTTGAGGTAGTTTTGCAAACAGCAAAATATTTTGAATAACTTTTATCATTCTTTAAATTTAAATCTATACACTCTTAATGAAACATTAGCATTCCTAACTTTATTAGAAGCCCACTGTTTAACACTGGAAAGAAAAGTTAACAGAAAACACAGTGACAAGAGATAAGAGCCCATGTTTTGTAATATCTGTGGTAAACTATGTATGTTTGCCTCAAATGGTTAAAATCTGGGAAATATAATTACAGTAGCACTGGGAAATGAAAACTAAAGTTTGTCAGATACTCTTAAATTGTAAATTGCCATTTGCTGTTTAATCTGTTTTATCTTCCAAAGACAAATGTTGAGTTTAGGTTGATTGTAACATGTGCATAGCTAAAACAAGAATAAGACCTTTATTTCTTGCTTGAATGATGAAGACCAGATTTTTCACATTTATACTGTATACCTGCCCCGAGGAAAACTGAAAGTACTTTTCTTATGAGAAAGATGAATACAGTACCTTTCATATGGGAAAGTTGAGTAATTATTGTTCTGCATCTTAGATAATAAAGCAGTGACAAAAATTACATGAAAAGGAATAGGCTTAAGATTGGAGAAACTCTCTCTCTCTCTCTCTCTCTCTCTTCTCTCTCTCTCTCTCTCTCTCTCTCTCTCTCTCTCTCTCTCTCTCATATATTGTAGGATTTTATCTATAGGTAAATGGTAGCCTACTTTAGGGCATCTTGAGTTACTACAAGTATCTTTTGATTGTACAAAGGAGTTTGGATTTCAAGATGTTAGTGTATTTTTGAGATGAAAAATTACTCTCCTTTTATGAAAAGTGTTTTTGTTTAATCAGAACTACCTAAGGGAATTATTACTTTCTATATGGAAAATCATCTCAATTTTCATATGCCAGTCAACGCCAAATTAATTTTTGTATGTAGAGCAGGGTCTGCACATATCAGATGGATGTCAAAAATACTACCCAATAAGGTATATGTGCCTTGTGAGGAATTTTCATTAATTCTGTCGGAGTTGGATTTTAGTTACCTTTCCAGTTGCGAAGTAGGTGTTTGGCTTTAAAGTATAGTCATTTATGAAAAGGCAGCCCATTTTAGTTACAGTGCAAATATATTGACTGTAATCAAATAGCTTTATCTGTATTTATCGCTAGAATACACTGTTCTGAATTTTAATCCCGTGTGTCTTTATATATATGGCACATACTTCATCCAGTTTGACTGAATCAAGAGCAACTTAATGTTTGAGCATGTACGTTCTTTTGCAGTTTTACAGCATGATTGACAACCATTAATTCAAATTACAATTATGTGTATGTTATTTTGAATAATGTGCATGATTCTGTATATTTTTTAACAGAGGAAACCCCAGTCGTTTTTCCAGTAGATGTTACTGTGGCTTTTCAGATTTTATTATGTTTTCGGAGAAAATATTTTGAACAGCCTTAACGTTGAAAAATGAATGATAGATTTTCTTGTTTTCTTTTATTTTGCTAGCCACCATATTTTGGTATTTGACACAGATATCTTAGCTTTTAACAATGATTGACCATAATATTGTAAAGTTGGAATTAACTTTTGAAACAGTAATTTTGACACAGCTTCTCACACGTGCCTTGGGTAAGCTTGTTGACCCTTGAGTGCCTAAGGTCAAAACTCAGCGATGTTAGTTATCATCATCATCATCATAAGGAAGCATTTCATATCACCTGACCCTTGCTAATCGTGCTGTCTGTGTAGAAAGGTGTCGTGGATCATTATTTTTAACAGGCATTTTGGCTAGGCCATTCTTCTCTGATTGTTTATTCTGTTTCCTTCCTCGTTGCCGTTAGAGGACTGTTAGGCAGGTTTCAGTTGGTTTCTCCTTTGTTTCAAGTATCACACTTTTGTTACTCAGTAACTTGTGTGATAATGATTGGTTATCAGTGATATTTAGTGGATGGCATACACTCGCCACAATTTTTGATGAGCCATAAGTGGCCCAAGTATGACAGGAAATTTTCAGGAAAATCCCAGTTATAATGCAAAACTAGGGTTCATGTAATTTTATTTTGTTTACAGCACTGTTAATTATTTCTGTTATCTTTACTGTATAGCTTAAACCTAACATGATCTTTTATGAGTAATAACTTTATGAATTTGGGAATTCTTAGATTTTAGTTTTTCATTTGTACACAGTTGATAATGAAGAAATTGTTGAATGTGTGGGGAATTCATTGTGCAGCCATGTACCTTGCAGAGTTTTTAATTTTTTTTCATAAGAAAAGCAGCTGTCAGCTGTGTGAGATGTTGGTATTCCAGTTTGATAAAGAAGTGTTACATTTTATGCATTAATATGCTCATACTGAATAGGCAAATGAATTTTAAAAAATCATGCAACACAAAAGAAATATAAATTCATGCAAAAGGTGATTTAGATTTCATACCCCTAACTGAATGAAACTCAAAATGGTAAAAAGTGACTGAAACAAAACCAGTTTCATACAGTACAATTGCCATTGCTGTAATGATACTATGTGCAGTATTTTATAAGCCAGGTAAAATTTGTGAAAGCAAAATGTGGCATTGCTTAAAAAAGTTGAATTGTAACAAAGGATCTAGAACTCAGCAGGCCACTATCCTTGACTTACAGATTTACTGTTTTTACTGTACATAAAAAGGTAACTGCAGTTAGATACTTCTAAACATCATGGGGCTAAAATATTAGTCAAGAAAGGATATAAATTAAAGATCAACCAACAAAACCCAAGGATGCTTTTATGGGAAGAACCTACACAGTCTAGTTAAGTAAAGGTTCCACTGGAATAGGATTAACAGGTTAGCCAAGAATATAACTGAAAGTTGAGGTATTGAAGTAAGGAACTGTTAAAAGGACTAAAGGACTTGGGCAATGGCCAGAATAGTATATGTTCAAGAAACTGCAGTTCTAATTTACACAAGCCCTTACACGGTGAAAAACCTTTTGAATCATTCCTTCAGCACACATAGCAGTTTATAAATAAAACTGGACCAGATCTGCACAGAATGTAGTTATGGCACACTCCAAGATTAATTTTTTTTTTGTGCTGCTTCTAGGTCTTTCTCTGAAATATCTAGAATCTCATAGTCATATCTTTGATAATCAATATGAACCCTACAGAGAGAGAGATTGACATTACTTTGGTCATCCTCTCTTGAGAATCTTTTTATTTTTCAGAACATTTTTAGGGTTTTTGATCAGCTGTTGCATAAGGCTTTTGTAGCCATGCTTCCTTCATATTGATACTTCATGTTGATGATCACTCTTTTGTAAAGTGATTTATAGTCTTAACAGTACTGCTCTATTCCATGAGTTTGTTCTGTGGAGTCTTTTCACTTACTTACCTTTTCTCCTCTTTAGTTCTAAACTTCATACAAAGGTGGTTCTAATCTACATGCACTGTTTAATAACCTCTTAGTATGTATGTTTAAGTGATTACAATTTTTATTTATGGTAGCTGTTGATACAGATACAGATTGTATCTGTATGTGTATTAGATCCATTTTACGGCTTTTTTAGAAAGACTTCTTTTCCTATCCACTCACCTTTGCTCCTTTAAGTTTTGGGAGATTGTGAGAATTTCAGAATTTTCTACTGTGATGTAGATACTTTCAGTTTTTGGGAATCACATCAAAGAGCTGACTTTTTATCCTATGCTAAGCTGGTCTTTGTCTCCTAAATATCAGTAGAAAACATCCTTAGGTCGTAGTTCGTCCCACTTTGCACAGTTTTAGCAAAATTTTCATTTAAGATTAAGGAGCCTTACCTTATGTGTGTACTGGTTTGTCATTATCCTTAGGCAATCCTTGAATGAAAGCCACTAGTATTGCCACCTGGGCATGTGATACAGTGTACATTAGGTGTAATATTTCAGTAGAGTTAAAATCATGACATTAAGATAAAACCATCTTAGGTGGGGCCTTTAGTTTATTAACTACAAGAAAAAATGAAAAGAAAAACTTAAAGAACTCCACCCTTTTGATTGTACTTTTGCAGTCAAATTTGACACCCACAAGGAACCAAGTCTGTTGACACTTTTATATAGTATAATGGTTTGAGTAAATTTTTTTATACCATACCACACTAGTATGTTTTGTTGGAAAACACTTTATTCAACTTTTGCAGTGTACCATGTGTATTGCAGTTTAACAATCATATTTGGGATTAGTGAACCAAAAATAATAATTTTGGTTTTGAAACAAATGTTGCATAAGCAAAGAATTGTGTACCAAATGATTGCATGTTCAAGACCTAGTGTACATGCTTTGGCAGATAAACAAAACTGGGTGCAAAGCATTCCATGATCCTGTCCTGTAAGTTAATAACACAATCCAAGTTATTTTAAAATATAATAATTCCTAATTCTTGCAGTAGTTGAGAAACAGGTTTGACTGCACTGAATTGCTTATTTAAGTCCAAAAATAAACAGCCCAATGTGATTTTTTTTTTTGTTAAATTCTAGAACTTGTTAAATAAACCTTTCAATAAACAGGTTATCTTTGTCACTTAATTATGTGAGATTAACTTGGGATATGAGGAAATGAATTAGTATCATATATATTTTTTTTCATTTTTGGTGACACTTCTTATTTATCATGTTACTTTATCATGAAAACATAATTATTCTTGTCTTCAAAAGTAATTTAATTGTCTCACTTTTTGTTCTTTGATTTTATGTTATCCCTGTTCATTTGTAGTGTCTTTTCATGACTTGCCATGACCAGTTTGAAAACACAGACCCCAGTTTGAAAACAAAAAGTTTTTGTCAGTTATCCAACAGATATATATATATATATATATATTTTTTTTTTTTTTTTTTGAGAGAGAGAGAGAGAGAGAGAGAGAGAGAGAATAGTCTCTGCAACAGAACTGGTAGACATGCAGAGTAATGGTATTGTACCTGTCAGTTTTCTTGAGAACTTTTAGAGGAATGATTTTAACCCTTACTCTGTTAAAAGGGAGGAAACCCAAACAACAATAATGTTTACTCATTCAAATGTTACATGAAAAAATTTTGAAGTATTTATGTTTTCAAACCTCACCTTACATGATCTTAATAAGTGATCCTTGTACATTTTCCTTCAGTTTTGATTTAAGACCACAGCAACTGGGATACTTCTGGTGGAGCTTATGCTTTTAAAGAGAATCTTATCAGGAATGTAACAGTGCTAGAAATATTTTTTCATCATTTATGAAATATGAGAAAAGAAGTGGTTAATACTTTTCTGGAAATATTTCAGTGGTAATTGACAAAATTTGTATATACTTTAACCTTAAGGCAAACTATATCATATGTCCATGTGTGAGCTAAGCCATTGGAATTTGTGGTGCAGGTGGAAAGTGCGTTTGTGTGAACCGTTTTCTCCATAGAACTTGAATGAAAGGAACTTTCAGACTCTTGATACTCTAATTTATCCTTCATCCCTTCTTTGCTTTTCTGTAGAATTGTTTTCTCATTATGAAAATTAAGTTTACATCTCAAGAACTATTTATGTTTTTATTAGATTAAGAATGTTAGTTTTATGCAGAGTAGTAAAAATCATGAGTATTGCTTAATAGGTAGAAGCCTAGTAATTTTAATATTTTCACAACAGCAAGATCATGGTGTTGTGATGATATTTCCTTAGTAAAATTCCTCACATGCTTTTTATTTTGAATTCTAAAGTAATGTTTTGCTCTGACATTTCTGTTTTATTTTACCTTTTAATGTAATGAAGTAAAGGTTATACGTTAATGGATATTTTTTTTATTTCTGAACATTTAATGGACTTTTTAATTCCAAACATTGAAAACAGGTTTCAAATTTTGCATATGCAGCATTGTCAAGATAGCATGGATAAGATAGAAGTTTTTGTTGTTATGATGACGAACTATTATTCCTTGATGCAAAACTTGAGCAGTTCTCTAGAGTAGTTATCATTATGACAAGAATATAATTAAGGATTAATGAGAATTATAGTTGATAAGGTTGAATGTGCAAGAATACCCAAGATGATGTTTTAATGGGTGTTGTCCAAAGCATGACATTAGAAATGAAGATTTATCTTTATTTCTTTGTCAAACCAGTCATAAGAGTATATCCTTTATTAATGCTCTTTGTTTGTTATATAGCATCGCATATACAGTACAGATGAGTGAATGAATGTCAAATTATAACATGATATTCACATGCGTAGTTAATTTTGCATGCATAGCTTGATTATTGGTTAGTGGATATTGTGTTTCTACAGAGTTGTTATTTTTTATGTTGCCATTTTTAATACTATAAAGCAATTTTGCCTAATAATTGATATGTGCCTTTTAATGTTAGTAACTCTGTTCATAGTATTTTGGTTATTTTTTTAACCCTTTGATTTTGAAATGTCATTATTTTTCATTCTTGTTCTGTCCCATTTTTAGATTTCCCTCTTTGTAAATCATGTGTGGCCAGTGTTTTTGTCATATTTTTGACCACAAAGCAATTCTGTGTTTTTTTTTTTTTTTTTTCTTCAAAAAGAATGCCTAGTAGCCTTGCCCATCTTGAAGTAATTGTTTGGTTATATATTCTGCTTCACTCAGGAGTGTATAAGCTACCAGTTTAATTATAAGGTACTATATGCATTTCATTTATTTTTACGTACTGGCTTTGCCATTTCCTTGTATTTTCAAAGATTAGGTTGAAGGGAAAATACTAGTCATCTTAATTTCTTTCTTAACTCTTTTTATTTTTAAAACCATTCCTCACTAGAGGTCATGAAGCCAGTTTTGAAATGAAATACATGTTTACAAGTTACAGAAAATGGTCATTTTCTTTTCTTCTTGGTTTCCTGTTATGGTTTATTTTGTGCGCATAGAGAGGAAACAGATTGCTTTTGTGCCGACTTCTCATTTTCAGATGGGCTCCAAAAATTCTGCCCCCAGTCCTAGAGTTTCTAGTAGGATTCTTCGCCACGATTGGCTGCCCCTCCCTAATTGCAAACGTTGCAGCCTTTTGGTATATTTTCAAGAATTTTTAGTCCATGTTTTAATACCCTTTTCAGTCCAGTTGTGTCGTTTTCCATATGGCTGAAGTTATTATTACCATTATTATTATCGTTATTGTTATAATCCTTCCGTCCCATTGATGTATTATTGGTTTGAATTTAATGCTGTACATGCAGGGATTTTTGCCACTTATAATTTTGCATGGATTTACTACTCATACAGGGTTTGCCTTTTTTATTATTCCAAATTTAGCTTCTCGTGTGTACCTTCTTGTAATATTAAATTCTTTCTTATTTGTAAAGCATTAAGACTTTACAATAAATGCTCTGATGAGCACTGGTGTGCATATTGCATCAAAACATGTTTTAGTTGATTGTCATTTCATCTATTCTAAGTAATTTCAGAGTGGGCAGTGCAATGATGTATAATTGTTTTGTACTGAAAATTCCATATTTTCTAAATCTCAAATCAGTTTTATAAGGTCACCAGTAATACTGTACAGTTAACATAAGAATAATGATAGGCAATTCTGTTTCAGTAAATTAGCATAAAAGCTTAATTATTTGTATAAGTTCTGTCATGAATATTGATTTTGAAGAGGCTACTATATACCAACATCATTAACACATAAAATTTTGAATTTGGTCTTTAGTTGCTAATTATCAAAATTATTTTATCCAAATTCACTTTTTGTCAAAAATGCTCCATATATTATGTAAGACATTTTAATTTTTTTCCAGATTGATTTGTGTTTTTCAGTTTCATTTCAGAAAACATTTTTAGATATTTTAAGTGGCTAAAAGCATGAGATGCATCAGGTTACAGTATGTCATCATCAGTAGTTTTTGTGGTGTATTTATTTCGTTAAATAGGTTAATAGTTAACTAGATGGCTTTATACAGTTTTAGAAGATCATAAGTAAAATAGTGTTAATTGCTTGACCTTCATACCTTTAATTAGTACAGTCCATGGATTAGAGATCAAGAGTAAGGTAATATAGGGGTAAAATGTAGTGGATGTATCCTCTGTGTAATGTATTTTTTTCTGTATGAATGTGTATCACATATATTGTACACCTATCTTTTGAACGTTTAATCGTATTTAAAGTTTTATTTAGCCTCACTAGGAAATGAATGAGAAGCCATTTAGAATGTTGAAAGAATAGGATATAAAGTTTTATGCTGTAATATTTTGTGATTCTTTTGGTAAATTTTTTGCAGAGCATTTTAGTTTATAAAATAGTTTTTGACAATGTTTGGACAATTTTGCTTGTAGTTGAATAACTATAATTTTGTAAGGGCTTAATATGTTTCATTAGTGTTGCCCATACAAATTTACCTTTGTGACTTAATTTATAGCTTCGTATTCATTGTTTTAAATCTTCCATGTTATAAACTAAAAATGCATCTGCCCATGAAGTGGAATGTTAGTAGATTCCTTAAACATTTGAGTCTGAAATTATAGTTAGTTTTTTTGGTACTTGGCTGGATTTTATTTTGCAGCTAATCATTGCTGTGGTTTGAGTAAGATGGAAGAAATTCTGGCATAGTTGTTTTACTTTGTAGAAAGTACTGATACTTCCCTTTGTCAGATTTTACCAGGAACTTGCAACTGAGTTAGGTAGTTTAGAAACATGCAGTTGTGATAATTATTTTTAAAAAATTTTAATTATTCACAACTGTTTATTGTATACAGTATAAACTCATGCACATCTTAATGCACTAATGAGTGCCTGTACTGTATCTTGTATTTATTAAATGCAGTAAAATCCCAGTAGAGTTAGCAGCCTTAATATTCATTTCATTATGTTTTGTATGATTAATGAATTAGTGTAAATAAAAGCTTTCCACGATAGAATTCAGCGTTAGGTGATCAAAGTTACACAGAGCAACAATGACCTTGTACTTATTGCTCTCAGTAACTGCTGTTTTAGAGCAGGATGCATTTAATCGTAACATTTTCATCATCTCTTCTCAACAAATAATGAATTTTATGTTAAGGAAGCTACTGTACTTGTCATGGCTGAATATCAGCTGCACATATGCATTATAGCTGTATATATTCACAAATTCATTTATACATTTTATATGTAAATGCAATCATGTAACCTGATACCTCCAGTTAACTGAATACTCATAGAATTTATAATTTTTATCATTAAAATTCATTTCTCCAATTGTAAGGTGCCTTATCCACTGCCTTAAACTGTTGTAGAACCAGGGCAATAACAAAAATGTGGTCATAAACTACATATCATCACCCAAGTATATTAGTAATGTTATTTTTCAGCTGTAGGAGTTGGGGGAAGGGGCACTGGCTCCTGAGAAACACCTGTGTGGTAAAATTGCTGCAACATTAGCCTCTGTACACTAACACAGAGGGCTCATCAGCAACACTTCCAACCATCTTTCACACTTCACCATTCACTCTCATGTTTACTTAACATTAGGCTTTTCTTTTCGAACACCTCATATACGTCATCGTTTCCAACGCCTCGTATACATCATCTATCTTTCTTGATTTTCTTTCTTGTTTTCTCCTAAAATTTCTGAGTTATACATTCTGTTCATTGACCTATCATCATCCATACTTGCCACATTACCAAACAACCTTGATACTGTGATTTATTCTTTCACCTTAGACATCCTTTTTCCACTAATACACATCTGCATTTTTCTTTTTATTCACATTCAACAAACAGACTTCACTTCCATAAACTAGAGTTGGCTCAAAAATCCATTCATATATTTCCTCATAATTATTATTATTATTATTATTAGTATTAGTCAATCTGGAACTCTTGTAGGAAAACCAGAATGCTACAAGGTTAATGGCTTTAATAAGGATAAAAGCCTAGAATTTCATCCCACTCTGGACGCCCGAGTATCTAGGGTGCACAAGACTGTTTGAAGCTAAGTATGGAGACCTGTGCCAAGGCAGAGAGGTCCATTCCCTTGCACTGGATGACCTAGGAACTGCTAAATAGAGGCTCCAACTGGAGAGATAACAGTCTGGTAGAACCTTCCACAGAAAATGGCCCACTTTGCTTGGTAAACATTAGCCTTAGGTCTCCTGGCAGTACCCAACATCTCCCATGCAGCCCTGTGAATATTCACCAGCCATAAAGCTCAAGTTACAGCACAGCAAGGTAATACCTGAGCAAATATGGACCATAGGGGTAGTTTTCTCAATGCCTCAATGTCAAGACCAAGTATATACAGATACTATTTGGCTTGTGGCCAGTGAGGAGCCACCAGGGTCATTTTGAGACTGACAGTAACCAAAACATGGTTAATTTCCTGGCAGAACAGCTGAAAGCATAAACATCGAGGTTGTTCCAAGGGTGTTGGAGGAAGTCTTCCCGTGCAGCCCAGGAGTTTGGCACTAACGAGCATATTAATGAGAGCTTGTTTCTGGCTGGTGTAAAGAACCACTCTGTCCTTACAGCCTATTTCTGACTTCTGAGCTGGTTGGGCAACACATTCAGAAGGCCAGGATAAATCTGGTTGACAGTGTGGTGACTTGATGAGCCTCCTGTTCATGCAACTGCCTCACCAACTTGCAGAGGGAAAGGGAGACTATACCCATTGATGAAAGAGACCATGGTCATCATGTTATGCATCAGCGTGACCAAGTGCTCAGTCAGCTGATCCCAGAATGCTTGCAGTGCCAGCAGCACTGCATCCATCTCAAGAACATTGATGTGCAGGTGAGAACCCTCTAAGAACATACCCAAGACAAACGATCTGCTCGGGTGTGTGCCCCACCCCACCTTCAGTGAATCAAAGAATAGAAGCAACTCCGTTGACACAACAGAGTACTGTTATTTAATAACATATATAAAATTAAACCATATTTTATTTGAATTACATCCATAAACATGGCACTTTAGCAAGTTGCATCACAAATACGACTTACTGTATCATCTTGAGCAAGTGATCCATATGTGATGTATGAATGTGTGTATTTATTGTAATGTGTGCACAACATTTTGCAGTGAATGGTGTGAACATATAACAAAAAAAAACAATAACATCATATACACAACAAATGAGGAAAGTACACATGCCTAATATGCCACTGCCCCTATGCTAGTCTAACCTGTACATTGTGTGATCAACCATTATGCAAATCAAAAATTTAGATGCTAAACTTTGTATAGTGGGTTCTTATATGTCAAATGGTATACTGTATATATATGTATATATGTACATTATTGTATGCATATGTAAACTGAATAAACAATCAAAAGTTATTGTGCTGTACTAGAAAAATGCAAGAAATACCAGTCATTATGGAAGCCTGACTCTAGTTGGCAGAAATACACAGCTAAGTAAAGTGTAACAGTGCCAGACTACCTTGAATTTTATTAATTTTGTTTTACATTTCACTGTATTACTTTCCACTGTGCAGTAACATCAAAACCAGTATAGATAATATACTGTTAAGAACTTTTACAGGTACTGTACCCTGTGGTAAACATCTACTAGTCACACTTTTGCTTCATTGATTAAACAGTACTGTACAGTGTATTATTGTTTTGTTTTTCATTTTGGCAGACATTAGAAGATATATGTAAAAAAGGTTTTACATAATATAAAAAGCTGCACATTAAAGCTTATGTCATTTCTTCTCATCCTTCAAATGTAAAGTGTGTATTATTGTATGGATGTTTACGAACACTGAATAGACAAAGATGACTGCAATATAACACACAGTTATGCCTAGTTGTGAAGCACAACAACAATAGATTCTTTTAGACAAATTTTATTCTTGCTCTACACTATTCATTTTTAACTACATATTTATTGTCAGTACACACACTCTCAAAGAACTGTGGATGAGCCAGAGTGATAATTTCCATACACTGACATGAAAGTCATCAGACCATTACCCTGTCTTTCCCCCAACCTCCTCAGCATTAGTAAGCCAATCAGCACACGACATTCATATTAATAGTCAGCATATATATAGTGCTAAGTTTGCTTAGATGAGCGGAGGTTATTGGAACTGTATATTCTCTCTAGAGAGAGAGTTTTTCTTTGCTTTGCGCTGAAAGTGAGCTGTCTGCACAGCTCATGATTCTATCTGTGCTTTTTTTATTTTATGAAGTTAAAGATTATATTCTTACACATTAAAGAAAGTACTAGTAATGGTGAATGTGGGCAAGGGAAGAGTGAATGAAATGAGGAGAATCATATATAAAATAAGTACTTCTTCTGACGTAATTTCTGACTATAGTGATGTTTCAAAATTAACCATAAAACATGTATGTGATAGTCTTAATTTAAACCAACATTGGAATATTGAACTAATATCAGGCACAGATCCTTTATGGAAATTTGTATGCATTTTTTATTATTTTCAATTAATCCACTATTTTATTTTCAAATTTTGACTTATTGCGCAGCATATATTTTTTCTAGGAACAAACCTTTTGATCTTGCCTGGTAAGGTCAAGATTTTAGATGTATTGTCTTTCAAACTGTAACATTAATTAATATGGCATCCTTGTGATTTATTTCTTGCTGTCAAAAGCAGTGTCTAAAATGCTGCCTGTAAAAAATTAAAAAGGAGCAATAGTATTGCTTGAAAAGAACATTTAGGTAAACTCAGACATGGAAAGCTGTGCAGATCTTGCTAGAGCAAGTAAGGGTGCATCCACAATGAGTAACTTTCCATGCCCAAAAATATAGATAAATGTGAAAAGTTCAGTCTCCATTTTCTAAAGTGTTTAAAGAAAACCATAAAATGCACTTGACTAGACCTGCAAAAAGAAAGGACGGTACAGTAATTTGTTGCGCAAGTATTTAGTCTCTATAATCTTGTGCCATGGTCTGAGGTACATAATAGGTCACATTATTAGAGTTAGGCATAATTGAGACCGAAAAAGCTGTCAAGTAGCTGTTAAAATTTAAAAGGCAGTTACTGAAAAGACAAAGAATATCTGCTGTATTCTTTTATGAGGTAATGGGCAAACGTTAGGTAGGAAAGCTGAAGAAAATAAGGTAACGACTAGGGTTGAAAATTTTAATAGACTGCTATTGTATCCTGCTAGAAGTGGGGAAAGGATTGAGGAGCCTTGTCAGCGACTGTGAATTTAGGTGGATATGAAATTGGGGAACTCTTCAAACAGAGAAGCAAAGCCATAAGTTGCAGTTTGGCCAGTAGGTCCTTACATCAAACTGTCAAAAGCACTTTACTGTTTGTGTGTGTAGAGATAATATATTGCCGTACTCAACTCCGTTATGAAACTCAATGCTACTATCATGTGTTTAGCTGTTCAGACATACATTTAATGGGTATTTATTTCTACTTAACGTACAGTATTTGGTTTTCATAATTCATTGCCATAATACTGTATCCTTTTCTTTTGATTGGCTTTTTCTGGAATGTATAATGAAGACTTTTGCCTTTGGGAAATGCCATATGTGGCTTGGGGTGTATCGTATTTTCGAAATGAAAGTAGTCCTGTTGTAATCTTTAACAGATCTTTTAGTGCAATACGATATACAGTAGATCAGGTTTTGACGTGTAATGCTTAAATTTGTTAAATGGCATGTGTGATAGTTTACAGTCATGTAAAAGTTAATTGATATGTGGTTTTATTTTCACAAATGGACATGAGTGTGTTTTAATATGGAGGCTTTTCACTTAGAAGGTATATAGAAGCAGCTATTTTGCTAAGAGAGAAAATGGTACATATTACTGTATATGCTACATGCAATTTTTAACAGAATTGCCTTCAATTTTATGTAGATACCAGGGTTTTTTTTTTTTACTAGGGCATTCGCAGCTTGTGGAATAAAAATTTAGTTAACTGTTTAACCTCATTATTAATATTTTACACTTTTATTATTGTGCTAGTTAGCATTTTTACGGGCTATAGGAGATTATATTCACATTGACTTTTTGTCAAGGGACATCTGGTTTGGTATAATGAAAAAAAGAGTAAAATCAAATTACACGTATGTGGAGACTCGTGATAGTTTTAATTACCACAGATGTCAGTTACCAATATTAAGCAGATTTTAAAAAAGTACATTTTAATGTATTGCACCTAGAAATCTCTGTTATGCTGGATGTGAACAGGTTTCTTAATATGATATTTGTCAGGTGGACTGCTGTATGGTATCGGATGTTATGTAGAATCATTGCAGTGTTAGATTTTCTGTGATAATTCAATAAAATATCTTTTCAATGTAAGATATAAAATTTTGTAATTATGTGGCTTACATAGGAGTTTTGTTTATTGCATAAGACAATCACTTCATATTTCTTTTTTAATACAGTAAATTATTATATTTTTAAGTACAGTACAGTAGTTTGTCCTTAGCCATTCTACTTGCACATGAAAAAAGTGGGTTAAGAGACAGGAAGATAATATATACAGTACCTTGTATTTATATTTCTTATTATGGACATAAGATATATTTATTGGAAGGGTGTTTATTAAAAAAAGTCCCTTTTGCTGTAGCTAATAAATTTAATGAGAACATAGCACTTAAGTCAGTCACAATTTTTTTTTTGCTTGATTAGAATGTATTCGTAGAACAGCGGGTGCTCTTTGTTTTTTGTATCTTGTAAAAATCTCATAGCTATTGCAGAAAAATTAAATGATTTGGGATGAATCTTACCTACTGTTAAAGTTAGCTTACATCTCTGCGCCAATAGGTGAGGCGATGTAAGCTAACTTTAACAGTAGGTAAGTATCCAGATAATAAATTTTATTATGAAAATTTATATATTTAAAGTGCCCACACTTAAAACTGTAATTGGAAAGTCGTGTTACACAAAAGTGCATAATTTAGTTATAACATTTAAATTCTCTTTTCATTTTCATTTCAGGATTTTTTCAGAAAATACAGGTTTCCATATTATTCATTCTTATGTGTAGGTTTTTCCTCTATAAATTGTACTTGTATAATACTGTATGTCACTATTACACTCTTTTATTGGTACTGTAGTTTTTTTAATATATTTTTATGTAGCCTTAACATGCTTATTTTCAACCTCTTCTGTCATTTTGTAACACAGTTTGGTCACTGTATACAATTAGTATTCTATGATTTTTCTGTATAAGGATGTTTTCAGGATTCATATCCAGTCCTGTTCTGCAGTACTTTCTCAGGAAAGAAAATATCTTCATTACAGGTTTGGTTCAGGATGGAGATTGTTTCTCAAGTTTCTAGTGGAATTATATTTTTAATTCTGTTTCAATGAGCAGGTGATTTTCCACAGGTCAGATGGAAGCATGGAAAATCTAAGTCTAAGTAGACGTAAAAGGTACAAAGTTTTCGAGTACCTGTCCCCGAGATTAAGGTGAGTTGTGGAAGGTTCACCTGGCTGTTGGCAGGTCTGATGGACAGAAATTTTGTTTAAACCAGATAATTTCTATAGTGAATGGTTTATCCATAGATATCAATGACATGTTTAAAACTCAAACTTAAGTACAGTATACAGATATTAAGACATAATTTTGGAAATGGAAAAACACCTGTGTCATTGTTCATATTGTGTGTTAACTTTTGTTATTGTATCTGGTGCAAACATACTTTTGACTCGTCATTCCTGCCACTCCGCTGCAAGAATCATACATAGTTGCCATCGCTACCCAGTTTGGTCCCACTGCGTAGCTGCTCTTGTCTCACACCCCCCCGTAATGCTTGTCGGCATACTGGCAGAAAATGTGCTCCTAAGTGTTCATGAGGATTGTCTAAAGAACATACATTTACACCGTAGTAGGGAGAGAACAGGGGGACAGTTTCACTGTGTGTTTGAAAATTTTAGCTGTGCTGAATATAGAAGTGAAGACTTGAGATTTGACTGAACTTCTGCGACATAAGATATGTTTGATCAGTTTAGTGTTATATGATGAGAGAATACAAAGAAAATGAGTGAAGTACAGTTTTCTTCTTTTATTCTATGGCATTTGGAGCAACTGCAACTGAAAATTTATTGAACATTAATAGTTTTTTATTGCAAGCCATTTTGACCAGTAAGCCATCCCTCCTTAATGTAGAATTTGCGGAAGTAAGAACTGCTACCATTAAAAGAGTTTGCTTTTTGTGTATGTATCAGGGAAATTTTGAGCATCAATAACCTCATAGCCCTTCAGGTTATATATATACTGGCATACACTATATATATATATATATATATATATATATATATATATATATATATATATATATATATATATATATATATATATATATATATATATATATGAAATAATAAAATATGCATTCTGTATATATTGTATACAGCTCGGAATATATACTGTATATATGTATATATACTGTATTGATACCCATATTCTCATACATATTTAGATGTGTATGTAAATAAATAGTAAGTAATATTGGTACTGATATCTGGGAGCACTTGGCGAGCAAGTTACTGCTATGTACTCATTAGTTGTCCAAATATATGAGGATATATACTGTAGAGGAAATAAAGTAGTTACCTATGCCTACTGTAATCTGATTTTGACTTCCATAAAACCGTAGAGAGTATCTGCAATGCTTGTTTTGTCTGAAGTAATACTTTTAATGCCATGTCGTACTTTTAACTATTATATTCATTATTTTCTCAAATAAGAAAAAATATATGAGGTTTTCTTGAAATATTTTTGTTAGGAAATGCTTAACAGTATTCCCTTTAGGGCTCAAAGTCATGGACTTCAATAATTTAGCTCTTTTTAGGTGTATAAAAAAGTAACGACTTTGTAATACTTTTTGTCGTGAATTCAAGACTTTGAAGATGGTTGGTTCATTTCATTTCAAACTCTGTGTATGGTTCTCTTGCTGTATTTTTTATTCACCGATATTTACTATGAAAGGTGTTCATAACATTGTTTTCAAAGCCTTTTAAAATTCTTAAATTTGGCTGAAAAATATTATACTCTTCTTCAAGTGCCATCAATTATGTTTGTACATCTGGCTGCGTTCTAGTTCTCTCTACACTTTCATCAGTTTTCATTTGTCCTTTATAAAGTTACGTTAAACTGTATTAGAATGCAGTACAATATTAAAATGTATTTCATTTTATTGTGTGTAATGTGAATTAGTTTTATAGTGTGATATTTCTTCTATGTCTGCTCTTGTCTAGGGTTAACCTGTGTGAATCTTCTGTCTTAGTACCCATCCACTCTGTTTTTCACAAACTTTCTTGGATCGCATTCTTCCTCACAGTTGTGTTCTTGAGAGCATTTCTGAATGGGAAGCCTATAACTTAGTTATGGTCAATCCATGCAAAATATAGTATCTGCTTATCTCTCTCTCTCTCTGTCTGTACTTCCCTTTCAAATTGTTTTGATACCTGCAATAAAATGAAATCCATCTCTTACCAGTATTCTCATACCAGCATTTTAGTTCATAATACTTTAAGCCATTTTTAAGTTATTTGATATACATAATAAGTTCCTTGGAAAATAGACATTTTATTCTGATTTTGTAGTATTGAAAATGTATAATGGCTTTATTCATCTCTTTTGGAATATCACTTTCATTTTTGGATTGCTTCTTCATTTCTTTTGTTTTGTGTCAGGTTACAATCAGGGGCAGTTCACTTGGGTAACAACCATGCCTGATAATTGTATTATTTGCTCATTATCATAATGGGCATGAGGTGTCTCCTCTTTTTGTGCTACTTTGCTTTGAGTTGAACTTTATAAAAGAGAGATGCAAGTTCCTCATCCTTTGAACAGCCAGCCATCTCATAATTAGCGTGTGAGTGTAGATCACCAGTTCCAATATAGTTTCTTTCTTTGATCGATTAGTTTTCTCTGAAACCAAGGTGTGAAATTCCCTCATCTCCTTTCTTGATTACGTATAACCTTCCTCCTAATAGGCAGCTCTAGCTATTCATGGTAGGTTAGATATTACTTTGTGCTACCCCACAATTTTCCCTTTGATACCTCGCCTAGACTAATGAATCAGTAGTATGAAGACAATATTTTATATCACTTAATTGTTGTTTGAGGAGTAACATGAATCCTGAATTCTGCCTCATCTTGGGGCAGTACAGTACAGTACTATATTTCATCGGGCACTTAGCATATCCAACTTTTCCTTTCTCATGAGTATGTTCAACTTTGTATTTAAATCTGAAATTCAAGATGGTTGTCATTTACTCTTGTTAACAATGCTATAGGATTGCACAAACTAAGAATCAAAAGTATATGGTCTTTAGGTCCTTTATAAGTGTCTAACAGTATGTTCAAAATTAGAGTACTGGTAACTTGGTAGCCATGTGCCAGCTGGGGTAATGCTAAGTATGATTATAAAAAAAAAACATATTACACATTCATATATACAGTATACAGTGTGTATACACAGAATGTGTATATGTACATATATAATATATATATATATATATATATATATATATATATATATATATATATATATATATATATATATATATATATATATATATATATATATATATATATATATATATATATATATATCTATATATTTATGTGATATATGGATTGGAGGCTCCATAACAGAAATGGTAAATACATTCAGCATTTATATTATGATTTAATTGCCTTGTTGTCATTGTGAAATGTTTTAAAGGAAAAAATTAACTCTTCTGATAAAAGGTTAGGTCTAATATGTAATGAAGACCCTATAGTACAGTCTACACTTGAACAATCAAAATATCCCTGAGCTAACAAGTACAATATTGCGTGTACGTGAGTTCCATGTTTCTAATCTAACATAGCCAGTACTTTTCACTTATCATTCAGTTTCAAAGATTTTTTGCTAAATGCATTGCTTCCAAAATCATAGCCTAGCAAAAAACCATTATACTGATGTTGGTGAGGAGTGCTACCTACATATGCCATACAAGATATGTCATATACAGCACCCATACAGTATGTAAGAATGTCATGTAAATTTCCAATGTGGTACATTTGTTTCTTAATGCACACACACACACATTTTATATATATATATATATATATATATATATATATATATATATATATATATATATATATATATGTATATACTATATGAAGATTACAGTGCTGTGTTAAATGTGAGGGTAAATCTTGCTGTCATATACTTGACTACAGTCCTTTCAAGAGAATTGGCAAAAATACCATTTCTGTGTCATTTCTTAAAGCCTTTTGTCTTTCCTTGCCACACTTCACAATGACCAGACTTACAACTTATGCAAAAGTGTGTCATGTCAGTCTTGAGTTCCATTAAAGGTCCTTTAATCCATATAATGCATATGTGTGTGTATATATATATATATATATATATATATATATATATATATATATATATATATATATATATATATATATATATATATATATATATATATATATATATATATATATATATATATATATATATAATATATATATATATATATATTATATATGTCTGAGCCTTGTAGGTGGCTAGAAAAATTTTGTGCGAATGTCTGTGTATTTCTTCCTGTACAATGTGATGCTCTGGCTAATACATGTAAAGTCAGTAATATAGACAGCTTGAAATTTGCTTACAAGGGCTGAGTGCACAGTAATTTAAGTTTGTTCCCATTAAAGCATAATCGTTAATCATTAAGAGTAAATTTTATTATAAATTTAGGTTAACCCCTATATTTAAGATATCCTTCCTTGTCTGTTTACAATATGGTTGTGCTTTTGTAGATATAAAATAGGCCAAGATTTTCATAATCAAATTAAAATTGTTTCTAAAGCAGTCATGAAATACAATTCATACATGCTCTACAGTATTGAATTTTAATCCCTCACATGCTCAGTAATTTTGCTGCATTTACAAAATGTATTTATATAAATCATTGCTTATATACTTTATTATATCATGTGAGTTGAGCAAAGCTGTCCAATGGGTTGAGTCAAGAATAATGCATAATATCAATCTGTAAGATGCAGTGCTTTTGAGAGCATGTTTTAAATTTCGAATGGCACACAAGTGCCTCTTTCAAATAGTAGATATAATGAAGGAATATTATGTAACAGTAGGCTGTGTGTTTACAGTTTCAAAAGCAGATGCATGCTAGATAAGGCTATTATTACCTCTTACACAAGCTGAATTGTAACGCCATCTTTGTAATGGAAGACTGTGCCCTTGGTTCTACACCTTGTTTTTTATATACTGTATTTGTCAAAGAGCTTAAAAAGGATAAATTGATGTTTTTGTTTTATATTGGCCATCTGGTAATAAATGTTTATTTACACATGCAAAGCATTTGCAGCACATTTTGATGTTTGAAAGAAAACTTTACTTTGACAGAACCATTCTGATGTGACTGGACAGTTGAAAATGTGTGCACTTGTCCCCCACATAAATTTTTCTCATATTGTTAAGCATTATATTAGGAATTTTATGAATTGATTTCAAATTGGTTTGTTTTGACTGTCAAGGACTATCATTCTCCATTATTAGATAGATTTTACCCAAGTGGACACGATATTAAATGATGTTAGCGAGCAGCAAATCTCCTTCAGGGGAGCAAAGGAGCCAGAGGAACCTTCCATGAAGCCTTAAAATGAAGTTGTTAAATTTTTTAATGTTTGATAGGATATATATATATATATATAATAATAATTATATATATATATTTATATATATATATATTGGGAATAAAAGCACGTTAAAAGAAGAAGAAGAAGAAGAAGATATATGTGTGTGTGTGTGTGTGTGCACACTAAACCTGACAATCTCATTCTTTTGTGAAGATGCTTGAAGTCTCATTGCCTCTGAAGATTATAGTGTATTGTAAAAAGCCTGTATTTTTAGGATTGTTGTAAAATCTAGTAATTAAGCTGCTTGTTAGGGAAAGCACAATGAATATTTGTTAACAATGTTTTCGCGTGTCAGGCAGCACACCTTTCTACCTCGTGAGATGTCTTTAGTCTATGTATTCAACAATTTGTCCTTTGCTGTAGCATTTATTCAATTTTCATTTGTTGTGGCCATATAAATGTATGCTCCAAACTTACCCACGCAAGTGCAGTTCAGAATATCATAGGCATTTGTGTTCATGTCTGTCATTCCTTAGATATGGTGAAATTATGAACCTGAGATTTAGTTTGATGTATTTTGATTAGTTAGAACCTTCCTGTTTCTAACATTCTGTTACCTTATGGTGTTGGTAATCACTGGTTACATTTATAAATAGTCATTACACCCATAAAAATTCAGTCGCCTTTCTTTTACTTTTGTTTTCATTGTTGGTTGCTTTATGATATGTAACAAAGGAAATACATGGTAAGCCCTTCATGGTAGCTGTATTATTAGTGGGTAATCATGACATCATTTGAACTTTATTTATATGTTAATGTATGAGGATATTTATATGTTAATGTATGAGGATATCAGGAAAATTATTTGGGTGCTAAAACTTTTTAAAAGGCAATACTATATAATTATATAATTTTAGTTATGAAATTTAAGAAAAAAATTTTTATCAGCTTCAGCATATGTTTTTGTATTCTGGTAGTAGTACAGTACATCAAAGGCTTATGGATAAGGATAGAAAATTTGTCAAATTGTAGTTTATGAATAACAAAAGAAGTCCTTAGTAGTAACAGGACTAGTAAATGTATTAGAGGCAAACGTTGGAAAAGCAGTTGATAAGGAACTTGAGAGTTCACATAGTAATTACATGTTGTCAACTCATCATCCTTTCCTGTTAGGTTATTACTAGAAAAATAAATGGTGATGGGTATACAGTACCTGCATGAAACAGGGTAATACCTCCATCCGAAACATGTATCATAATAATTAATGGATATGTTTGTTTATTTACTGAATTTAGAGTTTTAAATTGCAAGTCATTCCTTTGCAACATACAGTTACCTGAGATTACAACTGTTCAGTAAAGGTATCCATTGAAATTGATAAGTATTTTGACAATTTTATTTGGACACATTTTATTGATATGATGTAATAAGGTTATGTCCTGAACTTGTATTTGCTTCATGATTACTGTGTTCAATGTATTTAAATTTTCATCATATTCACATGCAGGATTATTTTGTTCGATTCTGTTCTCCAGTTTAAGGAAATTTTATCTCTAGTTGAATGTTGTGTCGGTACATTGTATGCTGTTCTCCAGTTATCACCAGTAGTACAGTATTGTGTTTAGCTTTATTGTTAATTTTATGTTCATCTTAAAATACTTTATTGATGTGATTGGTGATATTTACTATATGCTGTATTGATTTTTGTTGGGTTATGGTGAATACAGAGTTTAAGGGGTTCATTGTTTTCCTATGGTTGTGAAGTTGTGCTAAAAAATTGATTTCATAAAAAATTTATTTCATTACCGTTAAAATGAGTGATTTCATAACGTTCACAGACTAATACTACAGTACAGTACTAGGAAAGTTAAAAAGGAAAAGCCTGCCATTGCTCAATCAGTCACTCCCTGAAGTTGAATGGTAATTCATTATCTCAGTGTCAATTCATTCCTTACTCTACTACTATCGTTACTATTACTAGTAGAGAAAGACCAATGAAAGATAATGCATACCCTTTCCAACTAAATCCAGTGTTTTATGTGAAACTGGTTTATTAGTATAACCATTTACCCCTTGAAAAATTGATATCAAATCAAATATACTTTAATACAAGATGTAAATGAAATAGGGACATCAATAACAAAGCTTACAGTATTAGAATACAGTATTAGAATCAGTATAATTAAATACACATATATATTTATATATATATATATATATATATATATATATATATATATATATATACTGTACACACTTATGACAATAATGCAGCAGATATGCTGTACAAAGCAACACTACCCACGGACTGGACTCAGAAATATATATATATATATATATATATATATATATATATATATATATATATATATATATAAATAATCACAGTTAGTATGGAATTTTACTCACATTTCTTCAAAAACCATTTCAGAATTTTTATTTCTCCATTTCTTTCAACCTTCATAGTTCCTCAGTTCCTGAATACCCCAGGTTTTCTGTTGATGTTTTCACTGGTACAGTATGTACTTAGCCTTTTCTTTCCACATTCTTCAAAAATGATTTGTATGTGTGCTTGTTGCTGTTAAGATTAGTCTGTGCCATACTTTTCATTTTTGTGTGTAAGTTAAATTTTTCCCATTATGGTTTTTTACTTTTGCTGAAAAGTTTCCAATACAAATACTGTGGGTGTCCGGCTGACCAAATTTTCCTATGAGTGATAATTTTTTGCTTTTTGCTTATTAGATTTTATATATACAGGCAGGCCTCAGTTATCGGCGGGGGTTCTGTTCTGGGTGTGTGATGATAGCCGAAAATCGCCACTAACTGAAAATCGGTGATTTCCGGCGCTTTTTCAGCGATTTTCAGGCTTATTGGCGATTTTCAGTTATCAGTGCCTCTTTTACGTATGTATTGGCACCAATACCCAATTATTGGCACCGATAAGCAGAAATCGGTGATTTTCGGCGCCGAAAATTGCAGATTTTCGTCACTAGACAAGCGCCATAAAACTGGATTGCCATTAACCAAGCCCACTGTTAACTGGACTGACTATATATATATATATATATATATATATATATATATATATATATATATATATATATATATATATATATATATATATATATATATATATATATATATATATATATATATATATATATATATATGTATATATATATATGTATGTATATATATGTATATATATATACTGTATACACACACATATATATATAACATAATGTATATATGCAGCCATGGGTCCATTGTGGCAGTAATGAAATAAGTTGTGGATTTTGTATGGAAATGAAAGATAAAGGTTGAAATTGCTTGTGCAGTATATGTTGCGTAAAGGGAAATGTGGAGAGATAGTACGTAAAAGTGGTAAAGAGGTTAGTGGATATTATTGAGAGGATTTGGTTGTGTGGAAAGAATGTGGGACAGTAATAAGTAAAATATGTGCTCATTTCACGCTTGTTAGGAGGAAGGGAAGACCAGGAAAGTGTTGTTTAGATGGATTTGAAGAGGTATATGAAGTAAAGCCCCATTCAGTTAGCCCATGAGTTTATACAAGATAGAGGTAAAATGTACAGTGTATGTAGGTAGGTTGGTTCATGAATTGGCTAATGTTGCAGAGGTGTTCTCTCTGAGGAGATCCACCCACAAAGCTACAGTTGTTGTATGGTTATGACAGTAATCTTTGTGTTGCTATTCTCTGGAGCCATCCGCTGCCTGGGATACATCTTAATTTTGAAAAAAAAATTATAAGTTAGCAGTTGCATGGGAAAATAACAGGCAAAAGAAACAAAGTTCCAATTTTTTTTATTTACATACCCTCAAGGCTCCATATTGAAGATATGCAGTTTAGAAAATATCTATGAAGTAAACATAAAACAAAAAGAAACAGGACCTCCAAAATCCTAATTAATGAAGGATTCTTCACATTTAGGGAGAAAAATACACTCAGAAATTTAATGAATATCCCAAGTGCAAAATATTTCACACAAAGCATATATAATTCTAAACATCAAGTTTATAATCAGCAAAGTCATTGTTTATTATTGTTTCTAAACCAGGCCATGGTTCAAATTGGGTCCAGCATGGAAGTACATATCAGTTAAAATATACCTTGGGTGTAAGTTATTCCGAAAGTATAGTAAATTCAATATTCAACAATATTTGTGGTTTAATTGTGAATTTATATTATATATATATATATATATATATATATATATATATATATATATATATATATATATATATATATATATATATATATATATATATATATATATATATATATATATATATATATATATATATATATATATATATATATATATATATATATATATATATATATATATATATATATATATATATATATATAAAGGCAAATGCCACAAAGAGAAATATCAAAGTAAGTTTACAATAAAGTTCATATAATTGACGGATGACGTACAGATATCCCTGAGGTTGGGGAATATAAAGGAACAGATGCACCTGGAATCCAACACAGTTGAAGAATTAGTGGACCCAAAACAAAGGTAAATCTTTGAGAGGTTTTTACATAAGATTAGGCCTAATGGTTCCAATGCAATATTCATTCATTTACTTGAAAACTCTCACTGGATCATTTGGACTGACAGTTCAGTGATTGCCAGATCAAAAGATTTCTCTTTAAGAAATCTTTTAGAATCTGCAATTATGCAGCTTGCTTCCAGCTGTAATTTCAACCTTAGTCCTGGCATGTATTATTTGGACCCCTGTACTGTATTAGTAAAATGTTCAAGAATGACCTTAAAGAAAAAATCAATGACTTAATTATAATTAATTGCCTTATGTATATTTTCTTTGCATTCGTATGTTTAATAGTTTTTTTTTAAATGTTCATTTTTCAAAGACTGTTATGGTTTACCAAAAGGAGAATATAATTAGCGTTGTACTTTTATATATATGTAACCAGCTTATTCATTCTAAGGTCAATTTTGGTGGTCAGTCTCTTTCCCTGTACAGTATAATCCTTTAATTGACTCCTCCCTGCTTACTAGCTGTTAGGCCTAATCTTTTGTAAAAACCTCTCAAAGATTTACCTTTGTTTTGGTAGGTCCACTAATTCTTCAACTGTGTTGGGTTTCAGGTGCATCTGTTCCTTTACAAAACCCATCCTCAGGGATATCTGCATGTCATCTGTCAATTATACGAGCTTTATTGTAAACTTACTTTTATATTTCTCTTTAGTCTGCTAGTGAAGGACTGTTGTGTCGAAAGACCTAGCAACCACTCTGTTGTTTCATTTTTTCCTTCATGTCATTTGTCTTTATTTATATATTCATCGCGTTCCATATCTACATGGTTCAGTTATACATATATATACACACCACACACACACACACATATCTGCTAGCGAGATGGCGCACGCTACACTGCCCGGGGCAAGAGGGCAATTGAAGGACTCCCTGCTTAAACTGGGTCCTTCGTCACACCGCATTTAAATTTTTTATGGGAAACAAAATGTCAAAAAAATTTTGCGTGTTTCTTTGGAATGCCTTTGCCTCTTTCTTTCACAATCACAGTTTAATCTTTCCTCTCGCTCCTCAGTACCACATTTGCCTTTCTTTTAGGCATGGTCTGTAATTTTTCAATAAGAGTACTTAATTATCTTGAAGACTCCAGGAACTTCTTAAACATTTCGTTTAGAGCAAGAAAGTTTTCCAAAGCAAGAAAACATTTATCTAAAGCAAGAATGCTTTCCCAGTAGAGGAACATTTTTTCAAAGCAAGAAAATGTTTTTCCAGTGCCGGAATGTTTTTCCAAAGCAAGAAAACACTTTTCCTGAGCCAGGTTTTTCCCCTGAGCCTGAAAAATCGTTCCTGGCCATTCTGCTCTGATTCTTGGGAAGATGCATTTGGCCCAGATTGTCTTCAAGCCTTCTGAAGCCCCAGAAGCCTCCGGAATTCCCAGAAGCCTTCGGAATTTCCAGATTCCTTACTGTCACCCCGGGGAGAACAAAATCCACTTGGAAATTATTATTATTGTTATATATATACTCAGTATATATATATTGACACCCAGCAGACACAGATGTCCATTTACAGTTTGGCAGACTGTGGTTAGTAGTCTGGAAATGTTCCACTGACCTAGCAAATGTGAAAAAAGCACTGTACCACTGTCACAAATAGCTATTTTGACTCCTTCCAAACCTGGGCAGTGTAGTTACCACACCTCTTTGTGTGTGTGTGTTTTTGTGTATGTATGTATGTATATATATATATATATATATATATATATATATATATATATATATATATATATATATATATATATATATATATATATATATACATATATATATATATATATATATATATATATATATATATACATACATACATACATATACACACACAGCATATATCTGTTATGTGCACTTTTGCCTGAACTTTCATAATGTGTAGATCTTCATTTATGACCTTTCCATGATTTCTGGTCCTTGCTGTTGGTCTTCTGCTGCCTTCTGTTAATACAATTGACTCATCAACCTGATACGTATCAAATAACAGCAATGTTTTCACCACCACTTTATATGAAAGCCAATAGACTCATTGATACTTTGAATATAACCATACCTCCAACAATAGAACTTCCCCCTCCTTGTATGATGCATAAACCCCTAATATGTACCTGTTTTTACACCTCAGAATGGGACAAGTCTTACAGTATACACAGATGGATCCAAATCCCCCCTTGGGTCGGATATCTTGCAGTACTCTTAATAGAAAACAACAGAATTATCTTTGTAAGCTTTACTGCTGCTAACATTGCTAAATATAAGCCTTCACTAGTGTTGATAATTTTCAGTGAATCTTTGAAATTTTTTAGATTTGTTAAAATATCTCTTGTTGTCATGGCAGAATCATTTGCATTCTTTTTTGTTAAGATAATTTAAAATACAGCACCACAAAAGATTGCAATTTCCAGTAAATTTCAGTGTCCAACAGATTAAATTTTCTTTCCATGAATCACATGGAGCTGTCGTAAATGTTGAAATATACTGGGTCAGTGCTCTTATAGGCATAAA
Organism: Macrobrachium rosenbergii; assembly: GCF_040412425.1. Classification (NCBI taxonomy): domain Eukaryota; kingdom Metazoa; phylum Arthropoda; class Malacostraca; order Decapoda; family Palaemonidae; genus Macrobrachium; species Macrobrachium rosenbergii. The sequence goes on from NC_089790.1 coordinate 10,673,218, forward strand.
AGGAAAGAAGTTGTAGATCAAATGTGGATAATCCCACAAACAATCATGTGAAATTATGGAAACCAGTTATAATGAAGAATAACCTGAAACATATGATAAAGAAACATATAATAACAGATTAAAATTAAACCTGAAATTTTGGATGTGGGAGCCTTCAATATGATAAGGAAAAAATTGTAAAAGGGGTGTTATCCTGTTTAATATGTAGCTACTCAGTACCCACCCCTCCTTGATTGACTTCCTGTTTGTAGAGGATGCAAGACATTGACAATTAAACATCTTGTGTAAATCCCCAACTTTCAATTAACAGCTAATGCTAATTTTGTCAATATGCAAGACCCTGTAAGACATAGAATTTTTAGCTCATTGGTCTGTTTAGTCATTTTTATAATATTAAATTTTACTGATATATATATATATATATATATATATATATATATATATATATATATATATATATATATATATATATATATATATATATATATATATATATATATATATATATATATATATGTAGTGTCGCTTTTCTACATTCTGGTGTGTGACTCATATATGCTGTATTTCCAACAAGAATTGTTTTTTTTTTGCTGGATTCTTCCTTGTCAGCTGCGTAAACTGTCAATGTTATAGTGATCATTTCTACCCTTTCCATTATTTCTTATTTCTTTGCCTTTTTACAAAACTGATTCCTCTTCTATATTACTAATGTGTTTGTAAAGAATCGTTTACTGTAAATCTTTTTCTTTTGGTTGCATAGACAGATTATTGTCGTGCTTCTCACCACACTGGAGGGTGAAGTTTTTTCTGTAGTCTTTATATGTAAACACTTCCAAGTTTCCTTCTTTTTTAGCTTACAGTTATCTTATAATGATGAAAATTATGTGTGTGATGTCTTATGTTCTTGTGGTTTACATATTTTCATAATTTTTCCATCACCATTTCCAAGGCATATTTATTTTTCCTAAAGCTCTTCAATAACTTTCTGTTGTTCTTCATTTTATCATAATTTTCTTGGAATTTTGTTAGCGCTCTCATTAAATTTTATAGGAACTTCAAACTGCCGATATGATTTCCATTTGTGTGTGTCCTGTACTGGTTTTAGGAAGTGTAACCAAACCAACTTTATGAAACCTGCCATACTAGCTTAGAATTGAATTCTCGTGTAATTCTTAACTTTCTCTTTTCATTTTCTTTGTTTCCCTCTTCCAGGGTAATAGTTCCCGAAATTTCTCATATCGTGGCTGTATTTCATAAATATTCATTTTTATCTGTGAACCTGTTATTTTGAAAAATAACTCAAGTTTTCAGACTTGAATAATGAGATGTACCACCAATTTTTTAAATAAATACCGGTGTTCATATCTAGAACATATGAGTCCATTATTTGATTATAGATTCAAGTGTGTCTGTATGAATGATTGTATTGGTGTATGCATACGTACATAATTTTATTTGAAGTCTTTAAATGAGTATGCATAAGTCCATGAGTGATTAAGTGGATGTAAGCTTGTACGTCAGAGAAAATTATTTTGCGCTAATAGATTGAGTTTTATACATATTTTTGTTAGTCTCTACTAAAATGTCCTTTATCTGTCATATTCATACAGGTACATACATTAAGATTTCCGGGGACCCATCGTGAGCTTAGTTCTTTATTTAAAGTTTTAGTAGACTGGCACCTTTTTTATAAGTATCAAAATGATGAATGCTGAATGCCTTCACATATTCGCTTCAATATTCTTATGCATGCTAATGCTTTCACTGAAAGACTTAGGAGTTATTTAGCATTTGCTGCAATATCAGACATAACTGATAGGCATCTATCAGCAGCATTATCAGTCTTTAATCATTCTTGGTGCATAACACTTCTCTGATAATATACTGTACTGTACTTAAGGTAGGTCTGTCAATGAATTCATTAGGGTGGACTTTAGCATGATTATGCTACTTTTCCAAGGATACATAAAACTGAGCCAAACCTTTTCTTTTAGCATCTGACTTCAGTTTCTCATTTTACCTCAACTCTCTCTCTCTCTCTCTCTCTCTCTCTCTCTCTCTCTCTCTCTCTCTCTCTCTCTCTCTCTCTCTCTCTCTCTCTCTCTCTCAACAGCAATACTTGCTTTCTTTTTTTATTATTGTTTCATCTCTGTTAAATATTATTTTTCTTCAAGTTTTTGCACTATTCTTGTAATGGGCTGGTAATGTTCTGTGCTGTTAAATGCAAACTATCAATACTGTATTGCATTATTTGTTAGAGGCACTTAGAATGGTAAACAAAATGGTATGGTTTTAATATGCCTCAAGCAAGTTGTACTGACTGGTGTGTTGCACCATTCACTCTGTTCACTAAGTTCAAGGCAAATTATAGTTATTTTTATCCATGCAATATGCCCTTCGTATGTGTATGTTTCTTTGCTGTTAGTTATTTTTTTTCTAATACACACACAAAACTATAAGAGCACAAGTTATGCTTGGAAAATGGTTCATATGTTGTGTTAAATGTTTTCCAATGAAAATTTTATACCACTTCATCCCTTCAGTTCAGTGAGTTATTGCTGAACTTGTGTATTATTCGTTTATGAAATTAGGTTGCATTTAAATGTTTTTAATGTGTAGGCATTGCCATAAACTTCCCGTAAAATGTAGACAATTTTACATTACCCTTAAAGCCCTTACTAACAGTGTTACTGACAAATGTAGAATTTCATTCCATTATTTCAAAAATTTAAAAAATGGTTTTATACCTCAAGGTCTTCCTCCATCTAGTTGGCATGCAACCAGCCTAAGGAACTTGTAGATTGTCAGCATCTGTGGCTGGATTCTTTCACAGCTCTCTGTAATATTGTCATGCAGATGGTCTTTCTCAATCAGCATCTAAGTAAATGGGGAACTCATTTGTAACTTAATTATTTAGGTTTTGTTTTTTGTAAAGATTTCATTGCTCATCTAGTTAAGTCATTTGTTTCATCTCACACTTCTTCATTGAACATTTTAGTTATGAAACAGATATTAATTTTGCTCATTGAACTATTGACTTGCTGTTTGAATGTCAGTAAATTTGTTTTTATGAACTTGTCTTGATATTTTATCTCACTGGGCATATTAGTAATGTACTTACTATAACTCATACAGAATAGTCTTGCCACTCATTTAATAGTGCCTTTCCTGCATGATCATGGTGTATGGACACCACAGAGCGGTTTTATCAAAGTTAGGAAGACTAGTACGTAACTGTTTAAGGACAAGAACATCTTTACGACCTTTTGGTTTTTTTACTCATGTTTCATGAGTGCCTTTGCATTATTGGTTTTGCTGTCATGGTTTACTGTAAGTGCCTTTCGGTATTTTGTTGATGCTGTAGGTTATTCAGCTTAGGATATATTGAAATTGGCTTTAGGATCAGCGTTCATCTATTTACTTACATAATGAATTGCAAGACATCTTTGTATTGCTGATAGTTCATAAATAGAAAACTGACCTCACAAGTAGGAAACAAAAATTACTTTGCATATTCTTTTAAGGAAAACATTGTAAATAATGTGTCCTGCAAGGACAAAGCTCTGTCATATAGTAATGAATTATAGTACCTAATAGCATCTATTTGCATAAGAAGAGATAAGTGCTTGAACTTTATTCTGAAAGCAAGCTAGTGCACGTACAGTATTGGAAAAAGAGTAGCCTTATGACTAAAAATCCAAAAAATTAGTTTTGATGTCAAATATGTAGGTTATGATTGTGTAGGTTTGTGTAAATATGAATAACAGTGTCGTTTTGAACAAGTTCTGAAGCGTATTGTAGTACAGTTGTCATATCTTTACGTAAAGGGCATATTTCAGTTATGTACTTTTAAGTAATTATTGAATGAAGGAATCGCAATCCAAAATACAGTTCAGTTCATTGTAATGTCAGTGGCAAAATCTACAATGTCATCATGTGTCATTTCACAGTACTGAAAGTTCTTGCAATAACTTTGAAATGAAGATCATCAAAGGGTGAATTTAGCTGCTGAACTTGGCACATAGTGGGAAATATGTTTGAGAATTTAGAAATGCCCAACGCCTTCCAGATTTTTATAAAAATTATTGAAATGAAAATGAAAATAAATAAAGTGCTCTAGTTTTTATTTTCGAAGTATGTACGCATTTGAATAATTATGTAGTAAACTGTTGAGTATTGTGTTTGTTTCAGTGGCTTCGTCAACAGGAAGACTAATGATTATAATGAAAATGCGCTGGTTTTTAGAATTTTTTCAAAGACTTTTGTTAGAAATATTTTGCCATGTAGAAACTTGTGTTCAGTGTGAGAGTAATGCAGTATTTCTTCTGTAACATACTTCATTTCACATACAGTACTACATTTAAAGTTAAGAAAGGTTATCCTTTTAGTATTAATTAGATTTCAGCTCAGGTACAGTTGTAGAACATGTAACAGGGTCTGTATTTGATGACAAATGTCACTGCATTTTCATTAAATGCAAAAAACATTGAAAAGAGTATCATCTAGTAGAAACTTGAAATATACTTGGGTTATGAATTTGCTGACTTATGAATTTTCTTACTGCAAATTACACTGAAAATACCTAGGTTTTGTAACTGAAGAGGGAGGTGAATTTTGCATGTATTCCAAGATAAAGCCATGGACCTCTTTCTTGTTTCATGCCTTATGAAATGTTAAGTATTGCATCATGTAACTTTTTTGTTACAGAATAGGAGTACATTAGTAAGTGAGGCTTGCAAGTCTTAACAGCAGACATGATTTTACAATGTCTTAGCTTGTGGGCATAGATTTTATATTGTTTTGAGCTGTGACAATGCCCAAAGACCAGTGTTATTTATTATTAAATGCAATGGCTTAAAAATTAAATGTTTAGGTATAAGAACATTGGTCATAATCTTTCAGTTTTCTATGAATTCTTTGTTTACTAAGGCTTTATGCTCGATTAGTTTTGATCTTTGCACAACTAGCAAACTTATAATTGACTTATCAGATTTGGCTGTGATCTATCTTTCATTCAGGTGTAAGTGGTATATAACTTATGTTTACTTGGAGAGGTATGGATAGTTTTTATTATACAGTATACCATTATATTATTTTTAAGTTACAAAATTTAAAAAAAATTTGTTAACTTTGAAATCAGCACCCATGATTGCAACACTCAACACTGAATGATACAGTATTTGGTTTTCACACTCTGTATTGCTGATAAATAACTTTACTTGTTTATTCTGAAATTGTTTGTGACATCTCTGATCAGTTTATTCTGAAATTGTTTGTGATATCTCTGATTAGGCTTGTTATTTAAAATACAATATCTGCACTTTTCCAAGTAAATATATACTGTTGCTACTTAAAATTTTGATCAAAGATGAATAATTGCTGGATTTGATAAATACAAACTTTTATTAGTTTTTGTAAAAATCAAAACTAGTTGGGCTGAAAACTGTGATAAATGAAGAATTCTTTGAGCTATTTTCCATTAACATGAGTTTGAGCAGTATTCTTATACCAAAAACCTTGTACAAATATTTAGTTTACGAGTCATTTTGTATAATAATATCATGATTATTCATGTGTAAGTTGGAAAGTTTTGGAAATAAAAGGAAATAATCCATGTAGAAAGTTACATTCATGCTTTGCTTATGAGTGGTACTGGTCAAGAATAACCTAAATTTCTTTTATATGGGGAATCCTGAGTTTTGTAGGTTCATCGGTTTGTAGATTTGTACAGTACATGGTGTTGAACAAGGTAGATGGAATTACAGCCATTGGTAAATCTTGGTCTCCTGGAATTCATGCTTTGTTCTCTTCTGTAATTTCACCCACTGTTTTCTTAATTCTGCGTAGAATTGGGGCTTTTGAAAAATAAGGCATTTTTATTTAGAACATTGCTCTGCATTGCCTTTTTACTGGAATAATTTTTTTTTTATACTCAGTCTTTGTAATTTTTGCAAGTGCCATCCAGAATCTTCACTATATTTCTGTCTCTTAATTGATAAATCACTTTGTGATGTCAGTTAGAGAATTTTATTTGCAGTTTTGCAACTTCCTCTCAAGAACTTAATGTCTAAACTTGAACAGTTCAAAGCTGGGCAAGGTTTCAGGGGATTATATATTTCATTCCTTTTGACAAATGTAAAACTTTCTTTACCTCCTATGGAAAAGAACCTTTGAATGTTACATCTTTGTTCCTGTAAATGAAGAGCATCCAGGACTTATATATATACCTTAATGATTATGTGGAATGCAGTTTTTGTTTTCTTGCCACTTGCTAGTTAATTATTGCAAACATTTTCACAGTTTTAGGGAAGGAATAGGAGTTCTGGCAACATTCACAATTTTTCAAGATGATTCATTTTATTATTTCTAATTTTTAGTTATCTATGTTACCATCATAAGTTGTGAATGTATTTTCTTGCATCCAGAATAAACAGATTTTGTTCTTTCGTCATCTTATACATTAACATTTTTTCATCAGATTTCCTTCATGGGGTTAGACATAACACGAGTTCTTTCAACTCTCTTGTGTTTTGTGTGCTTTTTTTTCCTGAATTTCCAGCCAGTCTTTTTTTGTCATCCATGCCCTTTTCCATGATGTCTTGGGCCTTCCTGCAGGTTTTTGTCCTGTAACTTTCATGTACGGTACAATGCTCTCTCAACTAAGTGTTCCTCATTCCTTCTCTTCACATGTCCAAGTCATTTCAGTCTTTGCAATTATTAGCTGAAGCTAATAAGCTTCTCTCACTGGTGTATGTGGTGTTATTGTTGTCAAGAGAAACATTACTTATTTACTGGACAGTTTTGAAGTCCCTAGGACAGTACTTAGTTGCCATTGGGATTTGAGACAACCATATGAATGTCATTTTTTCATTAAACGTTGATGTTAACAAATCCATTATCATCTTATTTCAAAACATTTAGGTACAGGAAGGTTTGTGAAGTTGCCCATGTTAAATAATATGCTGAGAAGGAACTTTGATAGTCTAATAAGAGTATTGGAAATCATTACTTCAAATTTACAGAGCTCTAAGGATGAGAAATTTATTTACTTCAGCTGGATTAACCATGCCAGCTCTTTTGTGGTGGTTTTGTACTCTCTTTTTAAGTTAATGCTATAATGTTGCAAATCTTGGGGACATCTGTGCTTAGAGTCCTAGTTGATGTTATCTCCATAATCTCTCAGATTCCTTACTACATCACTGAATGTTTCTTATATTTAAAATTTAGTTACAGTATTACATTTGCTTACCCTAGGGTTTGTGATAATGCTTCATGATAATGATTTTGAAGAAGAAAGAAAATATATTACAGTGATTAAAGTTCCAAAACACAACCTGAGGATAAGTGAACTCTTGGACAGATCGAGTGTAATGAAGATGGCCGAAATTGGCTGTTTCACATCTGTGCGAGTAAGACATAGAGAGCCGAGGTAGTCGTTGTAAGACAGGAGATAGAGCCCCTCCTGTCTTGAGTCCTTTGTGTTCTACCACTGTACCAACAAGCACTATTCTGGCCAAGACCAACTACAAGAGAATTCTTTGCACTAATTGGTTGGTCTGTCTTATGAAGCCCAAGGGGGACCATGAGAGTGTAACAACTTTGAGGACAAACAGTGGCTACACAATAGAAAAAATGTATATATACAGGTATATATATTTACAGGCAGTCCCCGGTTAACGGCAATCCAGTTATACGGCGCTTGTCTAGCGACAAAACTGGCAATTTTAGGCGCCAAAAATTGCCGATTTCTGCTTATTGGTGCCGATAACCAAAAAGCGGTGCTTTTTGGCGCCGATAAGCCCCAAAAATCACCGATTTTCGATTGTTGACGATTTTCAGTTATCATCACACCCTCAGAATGGAACCCCCGCCGATAACCGGGGACTGCATACATGCATACACATATGTAAAAGAGGTAGTGTTATAAAAATGTTTAATATTGTACAGTAAGTCCCCGGGTTACGACGGGTTTGGCTTATGACATTCCAAGCTTAAGACGCTTTTCAAATACAGTAGAGCCCCGGTCCTTGACGCTAATCTGTTCCAGAAGAAGCGTCAGTTTCTCCCATAAGAAATAACTGAAAATGGATTAATGTTTACAAACATCATATGATTCATCGGGTAGGATTCCGGTCTGTTGTTCGAGCTCCAATGCAAAATTTACTTGACATTTCGTGTCGAAATCCGATTATGTTGAGTTTTGGTATGGTCGAGGACTGGGGTTCTGCTGTACAGTATATTCATCAGAAATTATTTCCCGGTTTATGACGCATGTTCCGGGGTTACAATGCTTATCTGACAGAAGAAATATGGCTCCAAAATGGCATCATAATAAAAATTTGGAGGTTTTTTATGAAAAACTCAATAAAAATGCAGGTTACACCGTTTTCAAGACACCCAAAGGATTAAAAGTAAGGTTTTCTTACGATTTTCAACGATGTCTTGGCTTTCGACAGTTTTTGGCTGACGACACAGCATAGGAACGGAACCACCATCGTAAACCAGGGACTGCCTGTATATTTGGACAACATTACAATTATTCAAGTTAAACACTTGAGTTAAAGATAAATTATGGAAGTAGTGACAAAAATTGTAATTTACATTGACAGTGAAGTCACAATAGAATCAGGAGTGATGAAAGTCATGAACGGTGTTGAGCATGTGTAGTAGGGTCCTTTCCAGTTATGATCTGATGGATGCGATTGGGGTAATGGAAATAACGCAACATTATGAAAACATGTTTATTAAATCATGTTTCTTTTAAAAAAATATTATATTTGTTATTGGATACAAACATTTTTAGATTTATATTTTTGAGCTGTGCCATATGTGATATTTTCATGTACAGCCATTGTTCTAAGAAAAGTTGTCCACAGTCACAGTAATCATCAACAAATTTCAGTAGCAAGGAGAGTTTTGCAAAAATATTCTCCCTTAATTTATGAACCTTTTCATAGAATACTTTAAATCAGATCATTAAATTTGGCAAGATTTTTCTTCTTTGAGTTGAACTTTAAAAGCGTTTGTTCTTGAAAATGAATGTTCATGAAAGTTTTTGTCGTGAATCTCATTTTCTTTTGAAATTGACATTATTTAAAATCTGGAATTACATTAGAGTACAGTAAAAGGATTGTCTTGAATATTTTTTAGTTTTGAATTGTCTTTAATTTTTTAACTACTGGAATTTATTGGCATGATGACTTTGAATGCCTGTTTTTTAGGAGGAGTAGGGCCTTTACACTTTGCAATAAGAGAACATTCCGTTACTGTCATGCGCTGCCCCCTCACCTACCCTTGGAACATTAGATGTTCACATGCATATGATGGTTAGTCTTGTTAAACTTAACTGGTCTCAGCTGAGCCTAACACTGCACAAAGGGATTCATAATTCTTTTTTTTTTTTATTTAAGGCTTTGTTTTGCTGATTGCATTTTGGATAGTCGTACCATTCTCTTGTAGTCTTACTTTTTGCTCAGTGCAGTATAGCTTATAGCTGTAGCTATGTTTGGTTTCAGCTTAAGTATGCTGAATGAGTTTTTGAAGCTGGTATCCATCCTTACAACAGCATTTTTTTTCGAAAGCTTTTCTTTGGTCACTGAGTATCCAAATTATTTTATCTGTGATTATACTCTGTTAAAATTTGTTTCTTCCGTAATTTAACATTCAGTTAACTATCCATATAATTGGACCTCATTATGCCTTTTACTTATAGGGGTACTGTGTTAGTATTTTCCACTCTTGCTAGTATTTCTTTAGCTTTGTTGAACAGTTTTGTGTTTTGAACAAGGCAGCGCCACTTATATGAGCTCATGTGATGGGTCTGCAGTCAATAACAGCACCAGGAGAACTGAAATATCAAAGCAAAGAGGTTTTTATAGTTTCAGGTGTTGAAAATCCTAGTGGTATTTCTGATATTGCATGAACATGACATTAAGAGCAATGGATTCACCATGGATGTGATAAATGATTGCATGAGGAATGTGAGGTACACTGGGTTTTGCAATATGCTTCCATCTGTTTTTCAAAAAGTTATTGCACTGTGATTGGTCACAAGACTCATGATTACAATAGAAATCTTTATTAACATGGAATATCATAGGGTTAGCTTGAACCTATACAGAGTTAGTGTTGTAGCCCATTGCTTTTTCTAAGTGGTCTCTTCCCTACACTGTTTGCATCTTGTTTTTGTTTTTCTTGATCAAAATCACAAACTGAATTTTCTTAGGATTTTCAATTCTTCCAATTCAGCCTTCTGTGGGTTAAGGGTGCAAACATATCTTTTCAAAATGCTGTATTTTATTTCATCATTGCAAGGCATCACTGGAGTCTGTTCAAGCTTTAAGTTACATCTGCTGTACAACAACCTCTTTTTTTATTTATTTGAACAAATACTGTACTGTGTATTCTTTGTTAAGTCATTATCACAAGTAGATGCACAGTTGACAACTGAATGTACTAACCAGCTGTTTCAGAGTCAGATGGTTTATTACTGTTTCAAACTTGAATTTATGAATTCATTTAAATGTTTATGGTTACATATTAATTTTTACATATGTTTTTTATTGTCTCCAAGGCTTAGCCAGATCTTGACACAAATATTCATACCATATACTGTAACTTAATTCAGAGTGTTTCAGCCCCCATCATTCACAGAAACTAATTATGTCTTTTAAGTCAAATAAAGACAGTTGCAACTGACTTGTGAACTAAACACCTAATTATTCTATACTATTTTCTTAAATAGCCATTCACCATCGTATTGAGTTGGACATAAAGATATAAAACTCAGTATATTTGAGCATAAAGATTCCTTCAGCAATAGAACTCCCTTTTCTTGGCCTATATAGAGGGGTGTAGTATACTGCATACATTGTGCTAGCGTTGCATATCGTAGATGGTGCAAAAGGCTCATTGCAGTGTCCCTTGTGCCCCACCGGCATTTCCTTCTACCCTGCACTTTTCATCCATTCCCTCTGGTCTGTTCTTAGCTGTCTAACTTCTTTAGCTTTACCTTGTTCCATTGTCAGTTCTCACAGAGGAACAAAATCTTTGGCCAAGTTCCTTGGTCTTGTTAAACTATTTTCTAGTAATGATAATTTATGTTTTTGAATTATTATTTCAAATATTCCACATCACACCTGAGTATCATTAGCAACAGTGATTAAACACTGAGGTCAGAGTACACGTAAACTGAATATCAACATGGCGTAGGTTTACCTCCTAGATACAGTACCTATTATCTAACATTGCTTATGTGCACACAGCAATTATTCTGCTATTATTAGCTGTAGTTAAGTTTGTAAAGTATTTGTTGTCACGTCACAGTGCTTGTTATTTTCAGTTACCAAGAAGTGTTAGTAAAGTTCCTCAGAACTGCTGTCACAAATGTTTGTTACATATCATTAATATGTATGCAGGGTCAGTTATAAAAATAAATTATGTTCGTTATAAAAATAAATTATGTTCATTCATATTAGTGGTTACACAGAATAGCTTAAACTCATTCCCCATTATCAGGAAATTTGTTGATCTTATGGAAGGATAGCTGTTTAACACAAGTTGAAACAAATTAGACTAGTCTTTGGATCACCTAACCAAAGTAATTTTATCTTGTCCTCAAGGGGATCATATTCATCCGATCTAAAGATATTGCATGTCATTCCGTATAATTTAATTCCTACATTTAGATAATACAGTAAATTTCTAAGAATAGAATGTTTGATAAGGAAATGTGATGTTAAGGATAACTGGGGAACTGTCGATACCACAAGAACCGTTTAGTTTTATTATAAAATACTACAGAGGAAATACAGGCCTCTAGTAAACCCCAAGGCTCGTGTCGAGCACAGTTGGGAACTACGATCATGTCTGTTTCATTAACAAGAAGTTAGACTAACCCAATTTACCCTTTCGGTAACCTCCAATTATCTATTAATGTTAAAAAAGTAATTGCATAATGAGTTTCAATAACAAAATTATTTAATATTGTCTTGATGCTAATTATCACTTTGTAAAACAAGAAAGAACAGCATAGCAATTACAGTGTATTCTAGTGATCTACTCCTAACTTCCCACCTTGCAAGAGGCCTAATGGCTCTCAATCTAAACAAATATAAGCCTACCCATTAAAATATTAAGGAACTAAAACTTTCATTGGGTCTTAAAACTAAGTACTTAGCTTGTGTGTTGTAATGGTGATCGATAAATGCATAGTCGAACACAGTTTCCAGAGCAAAACCCGGGGATTAGTGAACTCTTGGATAGACCAGAGTGTAATGAGGAAGACAGCTGACATACACCGTTGTCACATCTGTGCGAATGGGAAACAGATAGCCAAGGTAGTCGTTGTAGGACAGGAGATAGAGCCCGCCTGTCTTGAATCCTTTACATTCTATCACTGTGCCAACAAGCACTATTTTTGCTGAGACCAACTGTAAGAGAATTCTTTGTAATTGGTTGGTCTGTCTTATGAAGTCCTGGGGGACTATGAGAGGATGAACAGTGGCTACGCTATAAAAAAAAAAAGCAGATGATTAGGTTGCAAGTTACTGGCATAGGGATTTTTTCACTCTGTTGGCACTGCTTGTCATTGATTGTATGCAGGTTATAAAAATCCTCCATAAAGGCTCTTCAGTCATTTCACATGACAGCTTTTATGTATTGAAGTGAACTGAACTTCTAAAATAGCCTCATAATTAAATTCGTATGTGTTCAAGGCTTTAGGAACAGGTCATTGTGGTCAATTGCATCTATAATGGCTATTGTATGGACAATATTAATCTGTCTTTACATGAAAAGATCTCTAAATGTAACTTTTCCAATAGCAGGAGTAGGTAAAATGACAGGTGATTCTACCTTCTTAAATGGCATCTCTCCCAAAAATGATTTATGTTTTAACTTCAGGCATATCCATAGTGTGATTATTTTAAGAAAAAAAAAAAGCTAGCTTCCATATTTGGTTGACAAATTGCAGTCATGTAATCCTTCTCAGAGGTGATTTTCGTCTCACTGGAGCCGAGGCAGTTGTTGTAAGACAGTATATAAAGCCCTCCTGTCTTGAGTCCTTAATATTTTATCACTGTGCCAACAAGCACTATTCTGGCTGAGACCAGTTGTAAGGGAATTCTTTGTAATTGGTTGGTCTGTCTTATAGAGCCCTGGGGAACCATGAGAGTGTAACTCCTCCTTTGAGGACTCACAGTGGCTACTCAGAATTGTTCATCCTATGTCAAAACCTGTTTTTCCAGTACACCTTTTAATGATTTGGCTGCTGGTCTCATTTCTACAGGCCTTGGGTTTCATTTTTTAGTACAGGTACTCTTAAATTTATTGTCCTCAGGCCTTGTTCTATAATACTATACTTTTTTATTCAGTCTTCTGTTCAGCTAGCGAGTCACACTTTTACAATACCGTGGGGACAGTGTTGGTAATAGGTCTCATTTTTCATTTTCTAAATGTAGTTATCATGTCTTAATTATTCAGTACAGTACTCTGTAAGGAATGTTGGAAACAGGTTGCAATTTTTACAAGGCTCTCAAATGAATGTTAGCAGCAGGTCTGATATTCACAATACACTTTGGTGTTTACAGAGCTCAGGCTTTGTACCACAGTTGCAGTTGGTCCCAGTACTGTTGGAGGAAACTTGACAGATGGTCTCTCTTTTGTAGTCGTCCATAAGTGTAGATATTGGATTTCATTTTAGTGCTGAAAGGATGCTAGAGACGGATCCTATTTCATGTTAATAGATAATAATTGATGTCATTTTTACAGTAGTCTTGCAAGAATGCCGGAGACAGATCGTGTTTTTGCATTGCTTTATGGGGTGTGTTTTCAGGTTTACTGTACAGCATTCGCAGAGAATTACTGTATTTACGCAATGTCGCTTTACAGTACATGTAATGTTCTTACTCCATAAGATTGAAAGCAACTGGACTCATTTTCCCATTACTCTCAAGCAAGTGTTAGCAGTGGGTATCATTTTATAGTATTCTACAAGGGATATTGACATTGGGTTTTATTTTTTCAATTCTTTGAAGGAATATTGTCAGTATGTCTCTCTTTTATAGTATGCTTTAAATAGCTTTGTTCCTAGATACTTTTCTTCACCCACAGATACCTTTCTTCCTGATCTGGACCATCTGAACCAGAACTGATATTTGTGTAAGCCAAGGGCAAAAGGATAACTATACAATCAGCCAGTTGTGCATCATTTTGTGCACATTAGCATTGGCTTAAATTTGGTTTAATGAACTTGTGTGGTTAATCTTTTACATTTTCAAGTCGGCTACAGTGCTGTCGTTTTGTTACCTTTGTTGTGACAGTTTTTGTACTTTAAATTTCTGATGTTATGAGTTTGATTGTTTTCATTTCTGACACCATTGGAGATATAACTTACAAAGTGCTGGTAGTCATGATTAGCGTGAATATTATTAAGGCTTCCTACTTCTGAATCTAATTTTTTTAATCAGTTAAAGAAAACAAGGGAATATATATTTCTTAACAACCAGTATACCCAGATTTTGAATGAGAAGAATTAGCTATGTTTTCTGATATTTGTGTTTTACTTGGGAATTATTCTTCATTTTGTAGGGATTCTGCAGAATTTATGTTGAAATTCATTCTCAATTAAATCAGTGGGCATGGTTTTAGATTTTTAAAAAGTTGTCTTGTAGAAGGATTGTAAATAATTTTCACATTTCTAAATAGAAATAACAAAAATTAGAGACATTACATTTGAAGTCACAAGACAGCAAGGAGACATTCCCCACTTTTTTCGATGAATTATATCAAATAGTGTGTGGTACTTGTCCATTTCACTTCAGGAGTATTCTGTTTTGGAATGTTATTGTCCAAACTATAGTAAAAGAACTTCTGGTCACATATCTTGAACACACTGTACCAAAACAGGGCACTTTGACCTTTAATGGATTGGATGTAATAATAAGCCAAGGGGTGATAAGTTACAAACTATCAAGAGATAAGCATTTTATTGACATGCATCAGTCCAGAGTCTTGTAGAGATGATTTGACTCTAATGGGTACTGATCATATCAGATTTGAGCAGGGTTACCAAATTTCTTCTCCACCTGAACCAATCCATGTTGGTATTTCTTTTCATTCTCAACACAGAGTGAAGCTTTTTTTCTACTTTAGGGAGAGGCAGTTTACTTCATCAAGAGGGTAAAAATTCTTTCTGAGACTGGAACTATTTTTCTATGTATAATCTACGGTTGAAAGTTGCAACTTGCTGAATTTTAAGGAAGCCATGAAAGATTTAATTTCCCAGGCTAAAATTGTAACCAGTGAACTTGTGATCAGATAAAAACTTTGATTGTTTGGCCAAGTCGCTTGAGCTTCAGACTGTCACTCGATGGGCGAGTTCAATTCCGCGGCCGGCTGATGAAGAGTTAGAGAATTTATTTCTGGTGATAGAAATTCATTTCTCGCTATAATGTGGTTTGATTCCACAATAAGCTGTAGGTGCCGTTGCTAAGTAACCAATTGGTTCTTAGCCACGTAAAATAAGTCTAATCCTTCGGGCCAGCCCTAGGAGAGCTGTTAATCAGCTCAGTGGTCTGGTAAAACTAAGGTATACTTAACTTTTTTTTGAAATTGACTTTACTGTAATTCCAAAAAAGAACAAGAAAAGTTTTCTGATAGCTTTTGTTACAATCATGTTGGAAATATTCTTTCTGAGGAACAGTTTATTGAAGTTATAAATTAGTCAAATGTGTAGCATATCAGTTGAGATAAGAACCAATTTTTGTAGTGTACTGAAGCCAGCATTTGCTGATTTATTTGTGAAATTTATTGCACTCATGATCCAGTATGCCCATCTAGAACATGAGCATTTGGTATTATGTAGATCCCATTTATATAAGAATAAGCACATTCAGTCATGAAAAAACTGTAAAAATGTCAATGTTATCTGCTGAAGTGTGTGCATAATGTGTATTAATATTTGAGGAATTAAGAAATTTAAGAACAATGACTTTATACATTGAATTATTAAAAATTGCCCTACAAAATATAACTTGAAGCATTCTTCATTTTGATATTAACAACTATTTCCCTATGTAATTCTCAGTAAGATCATGCTATATCCCCCATCTTATCAGCCGAAGTTTACAAATTCCAAATGGAAATATCTTTTAAAGTAGATAGGGATTTCCATCAGATAGGGAAAATTATACATTGAATTAGAATATTTATGAATAAAAAACTGTACGAAGGGGACACAAGGGTTTGCTGTGTTTACAATTGTGTGACATTGAATTAGTAGTGACGTCAAAGTTAAGTTAGCGGGGCTTATAGGTCAGTAGTTACCAACTTTTTCATTTTTTTTTCATTATGTGTGTATGTACAGTACTTTAATGATTAATGATGGTAACTGAACTGTTGCCCCTGAAAATATAAATTATGACAATATCCGTGCAGTTGTATCTGACAAGACATCTTGCATCCTTATCACATATTCTGGGTCCATGTAGAATTGTGAAAGTGGGAAGCTTCTTGATGGAGGTAGAATCTTAATATATAGTGCTAACAAGTTTTCGTTATTAAATTGAACAATTAAAAATCCCAGTTATCTAAAATACAGTTAATTCCCCTGTTTTGTGAATTTAGGGGGTTTATAGTTATTAAAGAAATTTCTGTAAGCTCGTGTTTTATCAGAGGATTTTTATAAAGCTTTATTATTGATATTTTTAATGTTTTAAATATAAATTAGCTATATGAAAAGAAGTCATGATATTTGAAATATCCTATTGAGAAGTTTTTCATTAAATTTGATGCAACTTTACCCATTCACTCATTTGATGTAGAGGAAACTTTTTATGAATTACCTGTTTCACTCATTTAGTGAGCTACCATACCAGTAATTGTGAGTTTGTTATTTTCTGTTGCAACAACTTGGTGTATTAAGTATAGGAATGGCAATACCAAGTTGCATGTAATGTTATACTGTATTTCAATATTTTCTGTGGATAATTGAAAAATACATTTAGGACTTTTTTATGTGGTTTTTCACATTACATATGAATTAATTATTCATCCTTCTTGTATGAGATGTGAATGGGTGACATGAAAAATTCCCTTCTGATCGTTTTTGTTTTTACAACTGTTGTTGATCATGTTTTTTATGTTATGATTACTCATTTTACTGAACCTTTGACTTCGGTTATCAGTGAATTACTGTTGTTCGTTAAATTTTTACTAGCATCTAATTATTATTATTATTATTATTATTATTATTATTATTATTATTATTATTATTGTTCCTGTATTCAGTAGTTGTTACATTATCGTAAGTTTTAACAGTTTTTGCCACATATACATTGTAATTAATATCATTGCTATTACAGTATAGTTGGTATCATTGTGCCATTAACTTTGTTATTTGCTGATTGTTATTACAGTATTATTATTTTATTATTACTGTATTATTATCATTGTTTATTATTATTAATATTATTTTTATTATTATTATTATTATTCACCCAAATTATACATTATATATACATCTGTCTAATATTTGACATATTTTATTCTTAGCAAAGTCTGGTGGGGTACAGTATCCTGCAAAATTTAGGTAGTCCTCTCTTTTAAGCCTAAGTGTTTAATGTAAAGAATGCTGTGTGAATTTGAGAATGATCCGTTTGTTTCATTTTCAGGGTTCTAGAATTTTGTTGTTTGATAGATGATAGACAAAAGAGAAAAAAAGATATCCAGAACAGCCTGAAAGAAATCCTTAGGCCTGTTGTTGTAAATGTAATTGATATAGGAAAAATTACTGGTTATCCTTATATCATATGAGAACTAAACATCCGTTCACGGTACTAACATGAGGATGAGAAGTTAGAATTTGTTCCTGTTGTGGATTATTTGATGTATGTTCCAAAATGTGTGTTAAATTGTAGCATTTTCTACAGAGATTGAGTAATTTCTATAATTATTATCTCCTCAGTAACACTCAGTGAAACAGCGTTCTTCATGGGGGCAGCTTTCATAGGTTATCAGTTCTAGAAGGGAATCATTAAAATTTCAGCTAATTTTCATTGAAGAGGTAAAGGAATACAGGATGTGCATTTTTGTGCTAATGTAATTTTTTTACTCATTTGAAAGTTGTTAATAATAAATAAGGGATTAATTTTATGTCATAATAAGTAATGAATTAATTTTGTCATTGTGAGAAGTTGAGTGGTTGGAAGATTGCCATTATCTTTGTTATCAATATTTGTCAGATATATACAGTACACTATTATTATTATATATATATATATATATATATATATATATATATATATATATATATATATATATATATATATATATATATATATATATATATATATATATATATATATAATTTTACTCAAAATTTTAAGTGTAAATAGAACCACACATTGTGCATGTAGCATTTATTGAGTGATTATATGCTCTGTAATGGAAGGGAAAGTATTATTTTGAAAACCACTGCTTATAAGGTCAGCCAAGCTTCCTGATTACTATTTATAAGCTGACTGGCTTAATTAGAATTTTGTGGTGATTGGCTTATTGATGACATAGAATTGGGGCCAGGGAAAGTGACAGTCTTTGTGTGGCTTTTGTGTGACTGAAGTGGTTGGAAGGAAATCCACACACTCAGTTGCCTTCATCCCATGACTCTTCTTGGGATCAAATTGTGCAGTCTGAGGTTTAGCATAATGCAAGCTGTTGCATTTATGTCTGTGCCATTTGTTTTATAGGGGTCATATATCTGTTTCTGTGTTTTGTGTGTGTGGTGCTGGCACTGCTTACCCTAGAAGACAGCTAGAGATATTGGACCAAGATGCCTGATTTGGTAAGTGTTAGAATTACTACCCTAGGCTACCATATTGGCAGATGTGTGAATAAGAGAGAGAGAGACAGAGAGAAGGGAGTCAGTTTTTAGTAATACATTTTAGGGAAACATAGTGTGTAGTAGGTAGGGAAAACAAGAGATTTAGATGGAGACAAAGCGTTAACATTATAGGGTATAATCACTATATTCAGTTATGTAAGAAATATGAAGCATGTTGTACTATATTTCATACATGTACACATGAGAGTGCACATACTAGAAGGTTGAGTGGAGTTGGTTTCACATACAGTGGCACATCTTACACTGTTTTCTTACTTCAGAAAGCTGGTCTAGTAGATAATGTAAAGGGCAGTTTAGCGTAGTGGTGTAGACTCTATACTTTGCAGTTATCAAGGATCTTGAGCAGGACATTTTGCATGCCAAAGTTCCATATTCAAGGGTGTACTTCAAGCAAAACCAAATTTTATTAAATTCTTTTCCTGCATTTCTTTTTCCATAAATCTTCAGCTAAAACCTTATGGGCAGAGTCAACAGATTTTAAACCCAAGAGGGCTCCAAAGGGAAAACAGCCTACAGAGAGAGAGACAAGTTATAGGAAAAGGTGATAAGTAAATAAATGAGGGAATAAAAAATAAAAACACATCTGAATTCAGGAAGCATTAGCAGAAAGCAGGAACGTATTTGCTTCTCTCTGAAACATTTGGAGATGAGAAGATTCCACAACTACACTAGGGAATCTACTCCACATTTTAGTTTGAGCTAAGATAAAACTCTTAGCATACTGAGTACAGTACTAGTATTAAACCTGATACTAGAAAACAGCACACTGTTTGCAATAGCAGCCTGCTTACTGTTGTAAGCAAAAACAACTAGGTCAGGTGTTTTTGCTAATTTTTGCTTGGCGTAGAGTTGGCATACAAATATTTATTTTATTCTCACTTTGCAAAAATCCACACTCTTCTTTGGTCCATTAGAGTCCAGTAATATAAGGGTTACTATATATATATATATATATATATATATATATATATATGTGTGTGTGTGTGTATATAAATATATATAGTATATATATATACTATATATATGTATATATACAGGCAGTCCCCAGTTAATGGTGGGGAGTTCTGTTCCTGGGCGAGCGCTGCTAACCGAAAATTGGCTATAATATTGCCAGTAAACCAATTAACAACATTGCTAACCAGATATCAGCACCGATAACCTCTTACTGACACCGATAAACTGGTTACCAGTGCCAAAAATTGCTCACCGGTGCCGAAAATCTGGTTAATGGTGTCACTGGCCAAGCACCGTAACACTGAAACCTCATTAACCAGTGCCGCCTGTAAGCGAGGACTGCCTGTATATATATACTGTGCATATATGTGTATACAATATATATACATATATATATATACACATACTTACAGTACAGTATCTTGAATTTGCTTGTTCATGTGAGAAGAATGGAGGCCAGTAGGTACTGTAGTTAGAAACAGTGTACAATTCAGAAATGTTGATAGGAAGGAAAAGAGAGAAACCTAGAAAGAGCTGGATGGATGATGTGAAAGAAGAATGGGAAAGAAAAGGTACTTAAAATCCAGTGAGCATTAGATACTAGTGTGAAAGATTTATAAACATTGGGTTTATCTATAAATCAACAGTTGGAAGTATGAATGTGGCTGTGACTGTTGTTCTGTGTTTTCTCTAGAACCACCCTTGCTAGGGGAAATGGGTTCATTTTGAAGAGTCTTTATAAACTGAACTTAGCAGAATGGGTGACATCAAGTTTGAGAGTGATTGTGAACATAACAGCGAGTATGCGGAGGAGAGTTAAGAATGGAAAGATACTTGGAGTTGTGGGATTACAAGTGAGAAGTTGCAGTGTGGTGATGAAAGTGTGACTCATTTGTTGACAGGTTTTTTGAACTTATACATGAATGAGGAGAAAGGTTCCAAGGGAATGTGAATGAGGAATAGTAGTTCATTGGTAAATGAGTCAAGGTGATAGATTTGACTCTTAAGAAGTATTTGGTTGCTTAATATCAATATTTAGATTGTAATGTTAATGATTTGGAAAAACTGGAAAGTGATACTGGTAATAACAATGATTATGTTGCTGACTTTAGTTGATTTTATTGTTGCAAATGTGGAAATAATTGAAAGTGATGGAGATGACGGCTGATAATAATGTGGGAGTTTGCAAGTGTTCCCTTTTATTGTGAAGGGGGATGCATGCAAGATAACAAACAAAATGAAAATTAAAACTTCAAATGATAGTTATTCATAATTTCTTAGAAATTTGAAAATAAAAATATTACAATGATTGTCAATTATTTTGTTTTCACATGCTGCTTGTTATTACAGTACTAATAATTTTTCTTGTCTGATTTCTTATTAGCATCATTTATTATTTTTCCATTTATAGTAATTGTTTTTAATAATTTTAGAAAATATATATCATATATAATTTCTGGTACTACAGTAATTATTTTTATATGTAATTATATTTTAGACATTACTTTATCTACTGAATAACCAAACAGTTTGAGTGCCAGATCCGAAGACCAAACTTTTGTAAATAATTGTGCTTGCAATACAGTATCATAGTCTATTTTCATGCATGGATGTATTTTAAAAGTTAATAGTATATATACAGTATATAGCCATCATGTAAATTACATTTTTGTGACAAAACAGTTAACTGCAAAATACTGATGGTCACCATATTGTAAATCTGTAAAAACACTGATTTTTATTCTTATTTTTTTTTATTAATTGAGGATATTATTATAAAACATACATTGAGGCACATTGTGTACACAACCAAAGATAAATTGCACAAGTGGAACATTGCCAAAAATTTTGAATGGGATGTACAGTGAACTTTTTTGCTTTTGCGACAGATTTAATTTTTGCCACTTAATCCAGCTTTGATGCTAGGT